>NW_005841985.1:1666054-1686208 GCF_000455745.1 Alligator sinensis
ATAGCCAGCTGGAGGTAATTCATCTAGGCTGGGGGTGGAGGGGGTTGGTGGGTCCAGAAGGGGCTGGAAGGTCTGAGGGAAGGTGGCAAGTCTAGGAGGGATGCCCAGTCCAGGGGAGGGCTAGTTGGGAGGGTAAAAGTAGTCTGGTCAGGGAGGTAAAACCACAGCAAGCACAACTCAAAGCAAGCCTAATCCCAAACACATCCCTGGGACTATGGAGAGTGGCTGGGCTTCCCAGCCCTGCGGCTTTGCTGGAAATGTGTGCAAGCATTTGCTAGGCCAGGCTAACTCTCACTAGGTCAGGTTAACCACATGCTGATCTAAAATTAGTTCTTATCTGACAAGAACTAACTTTAGATTGGGCACACCATTTTTAGGATGGCCTAAATCCTGCGAACACTTGCACACTTGGGCATTTAGATTGCCCTAAACCTGTTTAGGATAATCTAAATGTAACACTTGTATGTACCCTAAATGATGCACTGGTGTAATTTATTGGAATCAGGGGTAGACTTAGCCAAGTTAAAATCAGAGAGAAAGTTAAACCAGTGTAGATGTTCTGTGTCTGCTTCTATTCTGTAGTAGCTGTCTGCTCAGAGCAAATGGGTTGTTACTTGTTCCATGCTATCTAATAGTGAAATGCATACTATAGCAGCCACCCTGGGAGAGGTGGTTGTCTGTCCATTCCTACCACTGGCATAACTGACATCAATTAATGATGTGGTGTTAACTTCTTTCGTGTCCAGACCCTATCTCTTTGAATCTTTATATTAATTGCTTGCAGGAATTAATTCTTGCCCTTGTACTGCCTCTGCACAATGTGGATATTAAGAAAGCTGCTGAAGTTGACTTAGGGTAATATTGCAGCATCTTCTCTGCATGGTGTCCTGCAGAGGAGATGCTGCAATATTTTTTCACAATTCCTCCATTTTAAGTAGTGGGGCCATTTTATGTCAGGGGAAATACTACAGGAGGAATGTGTTGCAGTGTGAAGCTGTGTATTACAAGGTACCTCTCTGTTACTCTTAAAGCAAGTCATGGAATTCCTGGCTTTGCTTTAAAGAAATCTTTCTTTGAACACTAGCTACCAGAAGTAAAATCACAATAGGTGTTCCCCTTCCCAAAGATGCCTTAGCTAGGATTTGCACGGTATGACCTACTGTGGCCAGGAAAGTTCTTCAACATGGATTTATTTATGGCATGAATTGTTTAGCACAATGTTTCTACTCTCTGTCCTTGTTCACTGGATGACAGGGAAATGCTTTCTCTTTCAGAAAGATCTTATCTAGTGCAGATCAGAGCTGAACTTGTGGGTGTTTTCCTCTATTTTCCCCTGCTAGAGACCTCCATCAGATCATATAACGAGTTGTTTTGTAGTTATGATGTACCTGGGCGTTACTTTCACAGCTAAAGAGGATATGGCTTTGCCAACAGCCTCAGGGAAAAGGTGGGGTCACAAGTCAAAGCAAAATGATTCTGTGAACATTTTTCTCAAACAAATTGAGACATATCCAAGCAGGTGTGTTGTGAGAAACTTAGGAGGAAGGAATTTTTATGCCTTGAAGCAATGGCACAGAGACGGCAGGCTTGATATGAAGTAATGAATGTCTAAAGTTTTCATAATGCACACGTGGAGGACTTGAAAGACAGCTTCCCTTTCTGAAAAGGTCAACACTTGTGCATGCCGCCATCTTATATTTAAGAAGCAATATAAAAACAAATCCCTGATACCATCTAGTTTAGATTTTGTAAACTGAAGAAAATGAAAATGAGATTTCCGCATTGTGTATGAAAAGCTACTGCACCTTCAGATAGTTAGGATGAGAGGGAAAAACAGCAACATTTGATTTCTTGAGTGAGGTTCTGGATTCCAGAGACCGGTCAGCTAAACCACTGTGAGCAGTAGGGATTTCCTTTCCAATGTTTGCAAATGATTCATCCCCATTATCTTAAGTATTTCTGGGTGTGGTTTTTGTATGGTGGGGTCTTTCATGCGTATGTCAAACATTCAGAATAATTCCACATCTTTTATTGTTGAGAAGCTCATCTGATCTCCTGTCAGTGGCAGTGTTATCTGTGACTGGAACTGGATTTAAGCCATTCCCCCCACCATTTTCATTGTCTTTAAAAACTCCAATGTAGAAATGAAACACAGCAGGTGCAATTATTTTTAGCAATCCTTTAATTCACTAATTGGTTATGATAACTGAAATCCAGTAGAAAGCTTCTCAAGTTACTAAGTTATTGCTGTTGTAGTTTAATTTTTGTAACTTTATTCCTGTAGTTGCAGTTCCTTATTTAAAAAGGTCATGAACTGAAACAATTAGTTGTATGTACTACATAGTGGAACTAGACAGGGGTGACCAGGGCACCAGCCCCATATTCTTACTTGGGTACACTGTCCTGCCAGCTGCCATGCCACTGCCATCAGTCCAGCTGCAGCTGTTACTCTGTGTGTTGCTGCTGCCCATGGTGCCAAATTGCCCAGTTATGCCTTCAATGCACTTACTAGGTTAAAAAGATATGATTTGATAGTTGATCAAGACATTACGCTTCATGTTTGGTTCAATACACCTCTGTAAATGATCAGTTCCACTGACTGTAATTAACTGGTATCTTGCAAAAGAAAAAAATATACTACAGAACTGTACTCTAGGTTCAGTTGTGTCACTTATTTCAAATAGTGTTCAATATTGGTCCAAATAAAAGATACAGCTCCTTATTTTTAATGACTATCTTGGTGGTTATTTGTAGTGTTCAATACTGAAGAAGACAAAGCTAAAGGCAGTCCCTGCCCTTAACATGTTTATGATCAAACAGAGATATAGCCCTTGATCCTGTTCAACACTCATGTGTGTACTCAGTTTTATGAATAAGTGTTGTTTCAGGTAGCTCCATGTGATTAATCCCATGTGTAATCCCACTGCAGGATTAGGTCAAAGTAAAAACTGAGATATATTAGGAATGCAGAGAGGAAAATAACCAAGATGCAGAGGAGGGAATCCTTTGACGTGACTTTTTCACTGTCGTCATAAACTTGTAGTGTTTTCCAATATAATGTCTCAACATCTGTCCATCTCTCTTGAACCTCAGCAAAACAACTAACAAAAATCAGGAAATATGTGGCTTAGTTAAAATTGCAAATGACCTTAATTAAATAGTTTCAAGCCACTTCCCAGGAGGTATGCATATTAAAAACCAATAGACAGTTTCATTTTTTTGATAAGGACAGCCATATAATAAGATAAAAGTAATGCCAAGGCAGAGCTGAGATGGATTGGTAGACCTGTATGCAGAGCTTTGCATGAGTTTTGCCTACGGTAGCACAAATTGGAGCTGTTGCCTGTTACTTCCTAAGAGCATGAAGAACTTGCTGAATTTGCATGTAAAATGTATATACGGTGTGAGTGGGCATTTGCATACAGACATATAAAATAAAATACCAGTAGAAACAAGATAAAGAAACTGACATAAACAAATTTGCTGTAGGAGAAGAAAGAAAATATAGTAACATTTGAAACTGAACTTGTTCTCTGGATTCATGTTATTGTATCTGGAAGTCCCGAAAATTTCATCATCATGTTAGGATTTTACATAGCACATATGTTGGTTCTGTGTATTCTTTTGAACGTGGCTTATAGCTTTAGTTGTCCCAACATTTTAAGTTATTTTGAAATCTGAAGTTGAGATTTTCTTAGTGATACAGTCAATGATAATAATAGGAAAAGGGATGTTTACAGTAGAAAATCAAACCCCTTCATCTTGGCCCAAGAGCTGAGCATGCTGCCAGTACTGTCAGTGGTTCACACACTGGGAGAGGAAGTCCTTCCCACTCAGGCACTTTGGAAGGAAGCACAATTGAACTGCTTTTGTTTTGGTGAGAAAGGTTGACCTGAAAATAATATTTAGCACAATTAAATACAGAACATCATATTATGAGGATTCAGTAAATGCAGAACTGCTCCTATAGCATTTTGAAATGTGTAAATAAAAGTCCATCCCTTTAAAATAGATTAGGAGATTTGGTAAAAGGAGAGGGTGGCTTGTAACAGCTCTTAGCTTGTATGAGCTGGCCAGATCCTCTGGTTTTCCAGTTGTGGCTGGGCTCAGCAGTTTGGACCACATGCTAATTGCTATCCATTATCAGTAATCACATGGATTTCCATAATTCCATGACATCTGGAGCTCTAGAAGTGGGAATGCCATTTCAGCATCTGCACTGCTGATTAGAAGCAGTGTGATATCGGTCCCTGAACTGTATTCTTTGAAAGCTATTATCTCAAGAAGCTTATTTACCTAGTGTCAAGTTTTCATAATCCTGGGCATCTGAGTTATTCTGAAGTTGCTGACAAAACTGGACATCTCTGTGATGGAGAGTCTGCGTAGTGACTCTAGGTAACTGGAACTCTTTTGGGGACCCCTGTAATCAAAATGCTAACAGAATTCATTACACATGGCCAACGCTTAAAGTTGTTACTGAAGGACCTGATCCTGCCAAGTGCTGCAAAGATGCTTAACTCCTCTGGAAATGAATGAGAGTAGTTGAAAATCCTAAGAGGAGTTGATTTGCATCTTCTAGGCACAGATTCTAAAGTCCCTTTGCAGCTGATATAAAATATGTTACATATGGTGAACACTAGTGATGTGAACATCACAGAGCCACTGATTTTACTTCCTTTAGAGGTATGTAGTTAGTTCTTCAAATGCAATTTTTAGAACTAGGTTGACTTTAATTTGGATAATCAAATGTGTGTTTTTTTTAATGTACAGAGGACTCTTGAGCATAGGAGGAGTCCAGCCTTGGAGAAATGCTGGTCTTGGGAAGGCTAAGGAGGGCAGCAGTGCTCAACCCCTCCTTTGATGGAGGGCAGTTGAGCTGCTGTGATAAAATGCCTCTGCACCTTGTCCAGACTGGAGTCCCGTCCTCCCGCCCCTCCCTCCCTCCCTCCCACCTAGGGAATGCACAGGGGAAGCTGCTGCCAAACTCTTCCTGATCAGGAAAGAGTAGGGCATACAGGCATTCATTCTAGCTTATCCAGGTTTCGAAGCAGACCTTTCTCACAGATGGGACATGTTTCCTCCATGAGACACTGAATGAACACCTATACACTGGCAATTATTTCCAGAAGAATCATGATTCTCCCAGTAGAAACATGATCTCTGTATGTGGCCTCTGTCTTCAGATTTCCAGTTACTTTTCCTAACAAATATCTCCTCTCTCTAGGAGACTTTATGTTCTCTTAATAGTACACTGTGGGTTTTATTTTTCAAAAATGTTCTTGTACATGTTTCTATTAATAAGTTTTTGAAAAAGAGCTTTTACAAGACCAAAATTTAGGGACTAAATTATCTGGGCCATAATACTTCAGTTTTTTTTAAGGTATGTTCAAACATTTTCATATAATGACCCATAGGGAGAAAATCCCTTAGTTCCATTTGAGTATGAACTTTGTGTTTAAGTTTTTACATATTTGCTCTTGTAGTGTAACTGATATTACATCAAAGTTGTGTAAAAGATATGGAACCTACAGTTACATTGGGCTACTGACAGTTCTAAAATAACACTTTTTGGATGAGCCTAGGCAAAATGTCAAGAGATCTAGTTTCAATGTAGTACATAATGTTGAATGCTGAGGTGTATATATATATCCATAAATACAAGCTGCCTACATAATGGAAAACAGTGTTTTAAGTAAAAATATAAAATATCTAAAGCATAACTGTACAAACATTTTGGACCATCAGCATAAGAACAGCTATTTACTAGCTCAGACCGGAGGTCCATCTTGCCCAGTATCCTGTGTCACACAGTGGCATGCTGAAAGAGAGAGTAAAAAGGCTATGACCAGGGTTTTCTCCCTGATCCTGTCCCACTTGTAGTCTTCGGCACTTAAGATATAAGAAGTTCAGATTCGGAGCCTGTATTCCTAACTTGCACATTCAACAGTTGCTGATGCACCTTTCCTCCAATAATTTATGCAATCCCTTTCTGAAGCTGATTAAATGGTCAGCTTCCACAACATCTCTTGTGGCAATGAGTTCCACATTTTAATTATATGTTGTGTGAAAAAAAATTTCTTTTCTTAATTTTAAACTTCCTATCTACTATGTATAATTTTGTGACCCCTAGTTTATGTATTGTGAGAAACAGCACATAATACATTTTTACTTACTTTGTTTTCACTATTTAGTATTTTGTAAACCCTTATGTTCCCCCTCAAGTGTCTCTTTTCTAAACTGAATGGGTGCTTGTACACATGACAAAATTGCCTTCTGTAGAAGTTTATTTGCCCCTTTTTTTAGCAATTTAATTGCATTAGTTTACACCTGTGGTGGCTTATTGCGATTCAATTTTGTCATACTATACATGTGCAGCGGCATATTGTGATTTAAATGACTTTATTATGTAGCAAAGTAAAACACATCCAACATATTTTAGTTTGCTATGTAACAAATTGCAGCAATACATCCATCTCTATGTTGCCTGGGCTTCCAAGACATCTGTGGGAAGGTGGTAGGAGGGTGGCTGGAGGTGCTGGTGGCTGGTGCTGGTGGCTGTCCAGCGCCCCATGCACTGTCCCTGGAGACTTCTCAAGCTGCCAGCAGACCCAGACACCCTCCTGCCACCTTCCCACACTGCTCAAGGGCAAGCCTGACCACTCCTGGGTGATCCTGGCAGCGGGAAGGTAAGAGGGGCAGTGCATGGGACACTGGAAGCCCACCAAGCCTAAGCTTCCCCAAGCATACCTGGGCTTCCAGTGCCTTGTGCGCTATTGGATTGGGGTAGTTGCTGCCTGCGAGCTGGGGCAGCACCCATGCAGCTAACACCCCACCTGGCCAGCCCCAGGGGTGTCCCTGCCATGGAGGGAAGGACCAGGGGCCCACGCAGGTCAGGGGCTGCATGACCTGATGGTAGCTCATATGGGCAGGTTCTGCCAAGAAGAAAACAAAAATGATGAGGGGCCTGATCCTCTTTTTTTTTTTTCTTGTGGAGCCTGCCCACATCTTTCATGGCTGGGGGGTGAGCTGCCAGTACCACATGAGCTGCCAGAGGCGCCTGGTCCTTTCTTCTGCAGCAGCAGTAGCAGTACCCTCAGGACCTCCCAGGCGGGGTGCTAGCTGCACGGGTGCTGCCCCAGCTCACAGGCAGCACCTGCCAGATCCAACTTTTCCCCAAGCCTGCATGGGGAGGAGCACCTGGGGGGCTTCCAGCACACAGGCTTGGGGAAGCGTTGGATCCTGTGGGTGCTGCCTGCAAGCTGGGGCAGCATCTGCACAGCTAGCACCCTGCCTGGGTGGCCCTGGGGGCACTGCCAGCAAGGAGGGAAGGACCAGGCCCTCCCACAGCTTGAGGGCTGCCAGCAGGTCACTCCCCAGCTGCAGGAGAGGTGGGCAGGCTCTGCAGAAAAAGAAAAAAGGATCGGACCCCTCACTGCTTTTTTCTTTTTTTTTAAGGAGCCTGCCGGCTGGGTGGGAGTAAAATGCTGGTGGACCATCACTGTTCCATAAGAGTCACAGAAGCCCATACATTGAAATGGTGGGTTTTTAATCGTCACAATTAAAAACCCATCAATTAAAAACTCACCATTTTCAATTTAGGGGAACTAAACCCCCTATCATGTGTATAAGTGCCCAATAGGCCTATCTTCTTTAGTTTCTCCATTAATCATGCTAACATACTAGTAGCATTCATACATTTTATGAATATGGGTGGATTTTATACTTTCCATATATAAAAATTGTATTTGTAGAACTGACCACATACCTCTAAAGGAAGTAGAATCAGTGGTTCTGTGATGTTCACATCACTAGTGTTCACCATATGTAACACATTTTATATCAGCTACAAAGGGACTTTAGAATCTGTGCCTAGAAGATGCAAATCAACTCCTCTGAGGATTTCAACTACCGTCATTCATTTCCAGAGGAGTTAAGCATCTTTGCAGCACTTGGCAGGATCAGGTCCTTCAGTAACAATTTTAAGCCTTTGCTATATGTAATGAATGTTGTTAACATTTTGATTACAGGGCCCCCCAAAAAGTTCCAGTTCCAGTTATCTAGAGTTACTACGCAGACTCTCCATCACAGAGATGTCCATTTTTGTCAACAACTTCAGAATAACTTAGGTGCCCATGATTATGAAAACTTGACACTAGGTAAATAACCTTCTTGAGATAATAGCTTTCAAAGAATACAGTTCAGGGACTGAGATCACACTGCTTCTAATCAGCAGTCCAGAAGTATATGTTTTAAATTCCATGTATATACATGTGGCTTTGTAATAAGAAAAAGTTGATTGTTTTTTAATTAAATGAAGCAAGTTTTCCATATTTTTGATAGTGTCGAGGTGTACTGAAACTAGAAGGATGTCTTGACTGTGATAACAAAACTTCTCACTTACTCAACATTGTGTGATTGACTTGAGACATTTTAAAAATGTGACATGAACATTAATTTGATAAACTAAATATAAAATATACCATATATAAGAAGCAACCCAAGAATCCTGTATTGATAAACCCTCTCTCTATCTGATTCAGAGAAGGATTTGACCCAAGTTTTTCTACCCCCTGCAGTGGGGGAGTACCCTCACTACTGGGCTACAGGGTATTCATGGATGAGGTTTTTCTCAGTCTCATTTTGAATAAAATATATGATGTTTCACTTTGAACAAAATATATACATTCTCACCAGGCCATAGAAAAACAGAGTGACTGTAGCTTAGTGTTTAGGGGACTTTCTGGTGAGAGCAGAAATCTGGATTCTAGCTTCTGCTCCAAAGACTTCCAGAACTCTGAAGAATATCTGCCACATTTTAGATACTTTGCATGAGGTATGTATTCAGTTAAGGTAAAATTTTGACAGCCTTACTCATGTCAGGTTCTGTTTTACTTTCAACAGTAGTACTATTGGCTTTCTTTGACTGGTTGGGTGATAATGGAATTGGGAAACAATATGAGCAATGGTATTAGAATTTGGCTTAAAAATAACACTTGTAATGATGTAGACAATTGAGATACTAGCACAATTTCTTTTCCTTTGGTTGTGTTTCATTAATTTTTCTGTATATAATTGTTGCGCTTTTCTTTAGCTCCTTGCTTCTGGTCATATTTTTCACTTTAAAATGTGAAATAAAAGTGTGTATGAACATGCCAGTGCTAAAGTTTGTATCATTGAAATTAAAGGCTAAATCAGGGCTGTCCAACTGGCCTGCAAAGGGTTAATATGTGACCACGGGGCTTTTACTTGGCAGTACTCTTCCCATCTTCAGAGTCTCCAGGCTACCTCCAGCTCCTTCAGCTGCTGCTTCCTGGCTTTGCCCCAGAGCACTGAAGCTGGGCATTGAAGCGGCATGAGAAGCTGAGGGTGAATCTTGGGCCATGTCTGGGGCTAAATGCAGTCCATTACTACTTTACTTCACCATATCCAGGTAGCTGGTGAATTACACATGAATTATATCATTTTTTTTTTAAAGAATATTCTCGCCTCACTTCATTATTCGCTTACAACACAGACAAAACAATCTATTTCTCTGTGGTTTTACTGTCTGGAAAGGTTCCCCAAAGGGCAGTGTAATTTTTAATAGACTTTTTAATGCTTTTTGGTAGAATATACCCAATGCAGTGACTCTGTCAACCATAGTCTATATGCTTTGTAATTGAACACTAATAGACCAATACTTTTAATGAGTCATCTAGGGAGGTTAGAAATTCTGTTTAACTTTTCATTGCCGAGTTATTAAATGCATATGCAATGCAAAAACAGGACAAACTGTACTCATCCAAATGAGTTCTTTGCAAATGTGATTCTGCAAGATGTGTCTGTGCTGCCCACAGATCACTGAGTCTTAAAGGCATCTTGTATTCCTCCCCATCTTCAGTACCATATGCGTGTGTACAATTTGCCATTATATTCCCTGTAGAGATGCCTCTAGCACTTATTGAAACCAGGACATTCTTGCTTTAAAGCCACAGACCTGTGGGGTAGGCCTGTGTGAAGTGGAAAGTATTCACTTCAGATTCGGCGATTCGGAGAGACAGTGATTCGATTCGATTATTCAAATCACTGTCCTGATTCAATTAAGCTGAATCCAGATCCGAAGATATTCGGCACTGAATCTTATTTGGCCATAGACTATACAGGCAGGCAGTGCTAGCGAGAGCAGCTCGGGGAGCAGCTGGATGAGCTTGAGCCAGCAGCCCTGGGAGAAGTTGTGGCTTGTCCAGCTGCTTCCCTGGCCGCCCCTCTGCCAGGGTGAGGCAGACAGTGCTGGCAGCCCTGAGAGAAGCTGTGGGGCCTGGGGAGAATGATTGGGGAGCTGGGGGATCAAGCCAGGAACTGGGGAATCGAACCAGGAGCTGGGGGGAATGATTGGGGAGCTGGGGGATCAAGCCAGGAACTGGGGAATCGAACCAGGAGCTGGGGGGAATGATTGAGAGCTGGGGGAACGAATAGGGGCTTCCCCCCAGCTCCTGGTTTGATTCCTCAGTTTCTGGTTTAATCCCTCAGATCCCAATTATTCCCCCAGGTCCCTGATCATTTCCCCCAGACCCCGCAGTTTCTCCTGGGGCTGCCGGCTCAAGCTGTGGCTAGTTCGGCTGCTCCCCCACCTGTCCCCCTGCTAGGCACTGCTAGCAGCTCTGGGAAAAGCCATGGGGGCTGAGGGGAATGATTAGGAGTGGTGGGGAATGACTGGGGAGCTGGGGAATTGAAAGAGGAACTGAGGGGAAGCCCCTTTTCATTCCCCCAGCCCCCTGTCATTGCCCTCAGTTCCCGGTTCAATCCCCCAGCTCCCCAATCATTCCCCCCAGCCCCTGTGGCTTCTCCCGGGGCTGCCAGCACTGCCTGCCTTGCCTCAGAGTGGGGGCAGCTGGGGACTCAGCGGACAAGCTGAGGATTCTCTTGGGGCTGCCAGCTCAAGCTGGGGCTCGCCCGGCTGCTCCCCCAGCTGCTCCCACCAGCAGTGCTTAGTGCCTGCCTGTACAGTCTATGGCCAAATCTCCGAATCTCTCCAAATCTCTCTGAACTGATTCAGAGGCTTCTGATTTGATTTGGAGAGGTTCATGAGTCTCCCAGTTCAATTTCAATTCAGAGATTTGGCTGCCGAGCTGGGACAAATCTCCTCCAAATCAACTTGGCTACCAAAGGTTCGCACAGCCTTATTGCGGGGCCAGACTGAGTACTGATTTTTTGCTCAGTTGATCCCTAGATCCCTATTTACTCAGTTGATCCCTTGATCCAGGGCTTCCAACTTAGTCCCTGGGGGCCACATGCCCTGGTATGCCATGTGCGTACTACCTGCCCCCAACTATTTTATCATGCAGGTGTGCAAACATGATTTTTCCTCACTGTAATGTAGGCCCACATGGGCATCCCCCTACTACTGCATGGGTAGGGCATGATCTGCAAATGGCACTGATTCTCTGCTACATACAATCCTCAAGCAGGGCTCCAGACTCACCAACTCCCTGCACTGCTCCCTACCCCCTGGGGTGAAGGCAGGAAAGGCAGCTAGAGGAGGGAAGGGGGATCCTGGAGACTCCAGCTATTGCAGCCAGAGTGATGCAGGGAGTGGTGGCTGGGTGAGAGTATAGAGTCTGTGCATTAATCCCTTGCAGGCTGCATGCAGCCTGTGGACTGACAGTTGGAAAGCCCTGCTGATCCAACTGGCATGTGTGTGAATTCAGTATAGTAGTGCACAGTGTAAATTGGGTCACAGTTTGATACTTAGCAATGAAAAATCTTTGAAGAGTCTGAAGAAAATTGAGCAGTTGAAAAATGCAAAAGATCCGAATGCTTTTTGACTGTACATGCTGCTCCAGGATTGGACTAGGAAATGCACGAGAAGCATTTGTTTGTCTCACGGTATCTCATCTTTTTTGAATAGGACTGGGAACAGAGTTGTAGGATATCTCAACATTAGTTAATCAGACTTTTCAAATCACACAAAAGATGGTTAGTTTTGTTCAGTTTTCCTTTCTCTAATGATTTTGCTAAACAATTGTTCTGTGAGATTACTCTGGGGAAGAATCTCTATTCTGATTTTAGTGAATCTTTAGGAAGAGGACATCAAAAGAGAGAGAGAATTGGATTTACATACACTGAGCAAGATTTATAGTATTACAAAATATAGTAATTTCCTTAGTTGCCAAAGCAAGGAGCCTAAATTATCATGTTCTTATTGACTCTTGCTTATGAAACTTTCTTGATGTCAAATGCCTGGCTTCCATTATCCAGTCTTTAGAAATGGTTACACATTAACACATTAAATCCCTGTTTGAATACATTCTGCTCTTACGTTCTTTCTATTAAGATTCATCTCAAGGATCAGCAAAGTAAGCAAACGTTATTTGGGGTCTGTTTATGTTGAGTACTTCATTAGATGAAACAATCGATTGCATTTTTAAGGCATATCTTAATTGATGGAGAGACTATCATGCAAAAACAAAATGTAGTGTCTTGCTTCTCTGGTGTTAAAAAGCACTCATCTTTTGGCTTGTTTTGCTGTTCCATACTTATTATCTATCATATATCTGAATAATTAAAACCACCCATGAATACAGTGTTCTTTAGCATATGCTACTTTCAAAGCAGATCCAACAGTATTCAGCTTGTTCTCCCTTGGTTTTGAGGCCAGTCATAGCTTCCTCTACTTATTTCTCCTTTTGCTATCATTGCTTGTGTATTAAACAAGAACTCTCTTCGATAAATATTACTGTCAGATGATTGCCCTTTAGGGTATAAACCAGTAGTGGCCAAACTTTTCAGCAGGCATGCTACATGATAAGCTTCACCCCTTCCTTGAGTGCTTCTCTGATGCTTGCCCTCTCCCTGCCTCAGCAGCATACCTGATAGAGTTTGTGTCCTGGGCTTCCAACTGCACAGATGCTGTGCCTCCAACTGCACAGATTGGAGTGGGGGCAGGAGGCTGCTGCAACAAAGGAGTTACCACCAGGAGCCAGGTTAACCCTGCTCTGGCCCTGCAACTGTCAGTTTTTTATAAGGTATGGATCCAAAGACCTGAATTCAGTGGTGGCTACAGGGCCAGGGAAGGGTTAACCAGATACTTGGTGGTGACACCTGATGCTTCCTTTCACCGCAGTGTCCTGCCCCTGCTCTGCTCCTTGTCTCCATTCTGGCATATTTACTGAGCTCCTGGGGCTCATGTGCCACATATAGCAGCTGCCTGTGGCATCCCTGGTATAGACAGAAGTAGCAATTGCAGTGATAACAAAGGATACATCTACACATGCATTAATGTGCTTTAGTTAATGCACATTAAATCTAGTACCTCCATTTTGAGGTATTAGGAAAATGCACATTAGCCTGTCTTAATGTGCATTAATAAAGAGCATGGGACATTTATACATATACCTTTTAGTTCACGGATGTGCCAGAGACCTGCTGCTTTGGAGCAGACTCCATTAATTAAGTCTCCTTTGCACGGGTATTGACGCACACTGCGCCATACCACTTGCAGTTGTATAAGTGGAAAAATGCACGTTAGTACAGAGAAAATGGCGGTGGTGCGCTTTTGAACTAACTGCCCCGTGACCTAAAATGAACTGACCTAAAATAGTTAATTTTGAATTGGTTAAACGAAATATTAAACTGTATTGCTTTTATTATACACTGCTTTCTGCAACTTGTAGTTAAACCCCCCATTCTCTCCAATTGGCTGAGCCTGCTGGGGGTTACCTCTTCCATAATATAATGTCAATTTTCCTTTTACCTAAACTGTTGGGTCATAGTGTATTCTGAAGTGGCAAGTTCTTAATTTCTTCTGAAATTGTTCCATTTTGCATGGAAAAATTGAATATTCATTGCTCCAGAGAGAATAAAGCTGATTATAGCACAGTAGTGAGGGGATCGTTTAGAAAGGGAAGGGAAGTATATGAGTATTTAAGAATTCTATGCCAAGTAGTGCAAATACAGCAGGAGGGCCAGAGAAAGGATGTATCCCAGGATACCCTGCTGGTTATGGTACTCTTTTGAGATATTTATCCAAGGCCTTCAAGTAGAGGAAGGATTTAAACTCTGGTATGCCACATCCTAGGAGATTTGGTTTTCCGGTTTCTCAGTAAAATGGGATGCTGCTGCTGCCTAGCTCCAGGAGACAGTTCATGCCTCTCAAAAGCCTGAGCAAGTAGAGGTTAGGCCAGCTACTCTTTATTGCTTCCTACTGGTTGTTTGTCTGTCTCCTCCTCACACCTTTGGGATCTACAAAAGATAGCATGCTGAGAAGTCTAGATCCTCTGTGCACCAGATAGGAGAATCTATTGCCCTGAATTAGGTGCCCAGGCTCTCTAAGAGACAGAAACCCCCTAAAAGTTGGCACTACCATCCTGAGCATTACAGTTCTTGAAACCTTTTGTGGATCTACTGGCAGATGTTTTTACATTTGATTTTATCAAGTGGGATCCAGAAGAGGTGGGATTTGATAGTTCTGTGATGGTGTGATGATAATCTTATCTCAATAGAAGGATTGGCTGAATTGCTGTTGACATCCTAGTCTTACCTCACAGAGATCAATTTGCAAATATTTTGCAAGCATACTAGAATTTTAATAAATATCTATAAGAGTTTGGCCTTTTTTGAGTCTTGCAAAAATAAATAGGAAAGCAAAAGGGAATTTTATATGTGATTTAAATAAAACCATGCTTTTCTTATCTTGTGCTGTCAGTCAAATATAGAGAACCACAAGGGGGGGGGGTGTGAATAAGATTATAAACACATCTCAAGGTTCTTTTCATTCTCATGGTTTCTGTGATGCCAGCAATATTCTTCAAAAATGAGCTGAAAGATTGAAGCAGTTTTTAATGTCTATTTTTAAATTTGTTTCTGCTGTGTATGCCATTCTGAAAGATTGCATTGGTGATTATCTCAACGATTTCCAGATCAAATTTGCTCAGTTTGAAAATAAAAAGATCTTTTTTCTTTCTGTTTTCTATTCCTGTAAACCTGGACTCAAATTCAAGCTGAGCTGTTTCTCACCATAATCCATAATAATGATTTTTACACACAGTGCTTAGATCAATTAACTATTGTTAGTATAATATGTAACAGAAGATTTTCTAGTTCACTCTTTCTGAGTATGTTTGACCTGCATTGCTAAAAAGAATATATCTTTGCCCCATCTCCCCACTGCTAAACAAACAAAGAACTATACTACATAAGATCCATTTGGTTACAAGGTGCCATATTTAGACAATCACTTTTTAGCCTGAATTGCACTTTAAGATCCCAAGGCTGAAGCAGAGTATATGTAAAGATGAAACATTACAAGAAAATAAGTTTAAAACAGTCATCTAACCACTTTCTGCGGTGTTTTGTCTAGTTTAAATACTGATGATGGGGAGAACCTTGGCATAGCTTGGCCAGTAAAATATCTTTTCATCTCACATTTTAACATCTGTGTAAACACATGTAGGTCAGGGCAAACTCGCAAATACCTTCTACGTGCATGTTCTGTACATGGCACACAGACTATATAGGACCAGACCGCTGTTATACCAGCATATAATCTTTGGTGATTACAATTAGTGCTCTTACTCCAGTTTTACACCTGCTTAACTGAGTCGGATTCTGGCCCATATAATTTTCCAAAACATGTGCAGATTGAAAAAAAATCACAATGTTTATACTGTGAGTCAGTTGGCAACTTGATAAGGAGCAAAATGTTTCTTAATTTAGCTATACTAAAACATTTTCCATACTGATTTGATTTTTTTATGGCTAAAAGAACTACTATAATTAATTATATATGAGTCTGAATCACTAGGATTTGAGATTTTTTTCCTGGGCATAATTGGCAGAATTTTGAGACTAAATTACATTAATATGATCGTAATATTCTAATGCTTCAAGTGAATATTTTGTAGCCTATAATTATCACATTTAGGCTTCAATTTGAAATAAAAGCAGAATTCCACTTTTAAATCTCATGTTGGATTTCAATGTGCACAGGGTTGCTATTAAGAAGACAACACTTAGCATACCACGAGGCCTTGTATACCATAGTATATTTCCCATTCAGTCTCCTATACCACTGTGTGGGAACTGCCAGTTAATGCTAATGACTTGTAATGACTGTCACTGACTAACTGCATTCCAGTGTTTCAGATACTATATTACATCTGTCTCTTGTTCAGGATTCCTTGGGTGTTTTGCTGATATTTTCACAAATTCTGGGTCAGGTGACTTGTTTAACTTCTATGTGTTACAGTGGGCACAGCTACACTTGCTATTAATGTAATTGAATAAACTCTGGTGCAGTTCACATTCAGTCACAGTAAACGAATAAATGCTGCCATAGGTTACTAATTGTAAACACAAGTACTATCATGTGGTAGTATTATTTAGTGTGATGCAAAGCACATGTAGATGCTCATGGGGATGGCTGGGACACGAGGGTGCTTCAGTGTGGGGGTTGCCTGCCAGCTAGGCCCATACTGGAGCACCCTTGTGCACCAGCCAGCCCCTCCACAGCAAATTGAGCCAGGTGAGAGCAGCCATGGCTGGCAGGGGTCCCAGAAGATCAGCTTCATGATAGTACTTGTGTTTACAATTACTAACCTATGATGACGTTTATTAGTTTACTGTGACCTAATAGGGCTGCATGTGTCATGCTGAGACTTTACTGTGGAGCTAAACAGGCAAGTCTGCAGTAAATGTTTTGGGTAGATGTGCCCAGTTTGTCCAATCATAAAGGGATGTCATAGGCATTGCTTTTGACAAATTGCTGTTTGTTATAAAATGTGGAGTTGTTGAAGCTGAAGTTTTTCATGAGACTGTCCCAGTTTCAACAAAAAGTTCATTGGGAAAAGTCTTTCCATTCTTTCCAGGATAGGATTTCTTCTTGCAGGGATAAAAGTTAGAGCACTTGTGTGAACTGTGGGAAACCCAAGTTCATTCCTTTTCCTCAGAATATTGCTATGTACTATAAAAAGTACAACAGTACTAGTGGAAAAGATGCAGCACTAGAACTAATAGTGGACCTAGTGCCTAACTTTTATTTGTCTTGCAGCACCTACTTTTATGATACTTGGTCCCCTGGGGTGGCAGTTAGGTGCTTAGGTAAACTGTATAATACACGGGGAGAGTTAGATGCTGCAGAATGGCAATAGAAAACTTCACACTGTGCAGGGAGTCAAGTAGAGCTACCCATTAAGAAACACAAAGCACAGGGTGCCTTGCTTCCCTCCAGAGTTTAAGTGCCTGAGGCAGGAATACAGGAATGCAGCTTTACCTCCTCAGGTTCCTGGACTCAGAATCCTTGCCTGAGCATAGATGCTTGCGTCATTTATTTGAACGTGAGCCCATAATGAGTGTTGTTTATTTTAAAATTCAGTGGGAGGGGATATCCATGTTTTATATAATTTATGTAAGAGCATAGTGGTTGGAGCACTTGCCCAGGGAGTAGAAGATCTTGGTTAATTCCTTTCTCAGCTTAAGCGGGTTTAAACCCACTTCTCCTACCTCTTGAAAAAAGGCTATTAGCATCAAGCTAAAGGCTAGTCTGGGCTGAGGAGCATTCATTCTCATGGGCCAGAAGCAGAGTAGCCAAGTTGTTATAGTACTCTGTGGCCATGTCTACACAAGATGCCGACTGCACAGTAGCCTGAAACTACTATTTAGTAGCATTGCATGGCAGAAACCATGATGCGATGCTACTGCACAGTAGTCTCAGGGCTACGGTGCAGTAGGGCTGTGTGAAGCTTCAGTAGCCAATTTGATTCAGAGATACGGCCCGATTCGATGGCCGAATATCTGAACTTGAATCAAATTGGGAGATCAATGAAAAGGTCTGAATTGAATCGGAAGCCTCAAAGATTTGGAAAAGATTCGGTCCAATTCAGAGATTCAGCCATAGACTAAACAGGCAGCAGTCCTTGAGGACACTGGACACAGCTGCCTCCAGCTGGTAAGTCTGTTGTGCTGGGCGGAGCAGGGAGGGAAGGGGCATAGTGGGGGCAGATAAACGCCCCCACAACAAGGAAGAGATTGGGAATGGGGCTGGGACAAGCTGCCCAGCCAGGGTGGGGGGACATGGCACTTGGGGAGTGGGGTGGGGGGCCATGGGATGCAGGTGCGGCAGCGCTTGGAGCGGGGGCTATGCCCTGCTTCTGCTTGCCCAGCTGGGGTGGGGAGGGCGCAATGCAGGCACAGTTCACTCTGGGTGGAAGAGGACAAGCGGCAGCAGGGCATAGCCTGCTGCTTGCCCAGCTGGGGCAGCGGGGGGTGCAGGATGTGGGCGTGGCTGTGCTGGCAGCAGGGGCTGTACCCTGCTGCCACTTGCCCAGCTGGGTGGAGCGGGGCACAGAATATGGGCGCAGCAGTCCTGGGAGTGGGGGCTATGCTGTGCTGCTGCTTGACCGCTTGCACCCAGAGCGAGCTGTGCCTTCATCACGCTCCCTCCCTCCCTCCCCCTGGCTGGGCAAGTGGCAGCAGGGCATAGCCCCTGCTCCTAGCGCTGACACACCTGCATCCTATGCCCGTCCACCCCGCTCCCTGAGTCCTGCGCTCCCCTGCCCTAGCTGGGCAGCTTGCTCCAGCCCCCGCCCCAATCCCTCCCTCGCTGTGGGGGCATTGATCTGCTCCCCCCATGCCCCTTCCCTTCCCCTCTCCATCCACCACAACAGACTTACCAGCTGGAGGCAGCTGTGTCCAGTGTGGTGAGGACTGATGTCTGTTTAGTCTATGGCCTAATCTCCAAAGTGGTGCTGAATCTTTGGATCCGATTTGGCCAAATTGAATTGGGACAGTGATTCAACTCTCCAAATCAAATCACTCTCCCTCTGAATCAGTTGAATCCAAAACCAAAGAAAATACTTGCTGCTTCGGCAAGCACAAGCCTACTGAGCAGTAACATCACGAAAAAGCTGATCGTCAGCACTACTGCACAGTAGCTCAGGTTATGGCACTGTCTTTTAGTATTGGTTTACACAAATAAATAACTGCACAGTGATGACTGCACAGTCAGCGTCTCATATAGATGTGGCCTGCTAGTAGGGGAAGTTCTGGGTTTTCTCCTTCTCTCTTTAATTAAAAATATGTAAACATGCAGTAGGCAGAACTGTAGGTACCTAGAACATTGCCAGGGAAATTCTCTTGATGAATTTTAAGCACTTTCTGGGTTAGGTGGCCAATGAGTTGGAGTTTGGGACTGCAATTTTAGATTTGGGCACTTAAAATAGGACTTGGGTGATCTGTCCCTGAAAAGACTTGCTGAATAATAGCCTGGTGGTTTATCACTTCCCTTGAATGCTAGTTCCCAGTTCAAGCCCCCATTTTGCAATTTGCTAGCTTCCTAGGTGCTTTTCCTTACCAGCAGTATATTGGTTATTCCAGGGTATGTTTCTTTTTGACGCTGTTCCTCTTCTGAAAATTAGAGTAGGAAGTTTAGCCTAATTCTCCTGCCATCTACATGAATTCTCCTGCAGCCTTAACCACTGGGCAATAGAGTCATCTGTATTTCTAATTTATTTTCATGATAAACTTTGAAAATTCTTGGGTTTATCCCAGTGTAGAATGGAAATATTTTAATAATCCTAAAAAGTTTCATGGAATTGGCAGGGCAAAGTTTTCCACTGCGCTCCTAATAGTGGTATTTTATCTATCTCTCCATAGTATTTTCAGAGATAATTAGCTAAAATTTGTGAAGAATTTTTCAGAGGTTCTGATGAAGGTATCCAAGGGCAATGTTGTGATTACCAGGGATCCTAGTTTTCTCTGTTAAAAAATCCAACATTTTCTGTTAAAAATCCAAAATTCTCTGGTTAAAACCCCCCAAATCTGTGCTTTGCTGTGACTAT
The DNA here is from genome assembly GCF_000455745.1 of Alligator sinensis. Taxonomy (NCBI): domain Eukaryota; kingdom Metazoa; phylum Chordata; order Crocodylia; family Alligatoridae; genus Alligator; species Alligator sinensis. The sequence continues at coordinate 1,685,869 of NW_005841985.1, forward strand.
AACGAACCACAAATTTTCAGCTGAACATAATGTTTTACTGATATATTTACCATTTTAAAGTCATTTGGAATCCTATCAGTGCCTCAATCATAGAAAAAATAAATTCTAAATACCTGTATATTTTGATGTTTCACTTTGGGGGTTTTTATCATGGAAAATCAGAGCTCCCCCTGCTTTCTTCACCTACAGGACACGGTTCCAGGTGCAGCTGTTCCCTCTCCCCCTTCCCCTGCTTTGTGGTGCTGAGCAGCCCTGATATGCTGGTGCCCCTCACTCCCAAGCCATAGCCCCTGCAGTCCTGCCAGCATGACTCGCACTTCTCTGCCTTGGCACCACTGGC
>NW_005841985.1:1686284-1691747 GCF_000455745.1 Alligator sinensis
GGGGGGGATGTCATGACACCCTAGGGCAGAGCCCCACCTCAACTTGGGTAGGGGCAGAGGAGGAGGCAGCAAGCCAGTGGTGCCCCTCATTCCTGACACACAGACTCCTGCCCACCCAGCCCTGCTGGAGGAGGGCCTTCAGCTTCCCCCTGCCCCCAGACCCTAGCCCTCCAGTGTGTGGGGTGGGGGGTGTCTGACCAGAGGTGACACCAGAGACAATGCACGGGGGGACATGAGGGGGCATGTGCCCACTCCCAGATTTCTGCACCCACTGCAAGACATGAGGCTGCAGCCTGGGTGGACCAGCACTGGGCAGGTAAGACCCAGCATGAGACGGCAGAGTGGGGTGGCAAGACTCGCTGCTGCCACCACTGCTGCAAGCTCCATACCAGCCACACCATCATGGTAAGGCACCCACTTCCCACCTGCGAATCTGCAAAGGGAAACCTAGTTTTTTTTATCCTTTAAAGGGGAAAAATCCATGATTTTATCCTTTCAAGGAGAAAATCTGTGTTTTTCCATGGCAAATGGAAATCCTGAATCCCTGGCGATTATCATTTAAATTATTAAGCCAGTGTGCAGTACTCCATATCAATTATAATTCCAGAGAAATATAACTAGAGAGTACCACATCACATGTCACTGCTTTCTTCTCTCTGTGGTGTCAAGAAGTTGAAGCATAGATTGCATTTCCTCTTATTAAGGAGGTTTGTGGATTTATGATTAGTTGATTACTTTGTTGTTGTTTTAATGGGGACCTTTAATGTAACCTCAATGACGTAAAGCTTCAGTTATCAGGAATCTACTCACAATTCCATTCTAGTCAAGTGTCCAATAAGTACATTTATTTAAAGAGCTAATGTGAAAAGCCCACCTGCAGCACAAGTGATAAGATGACATTTATTCAGTTAAGCCTAAGATTCTATAATACTTTGACCGTTAATAATATTTGCAGTTAACAGAGCTGCCTGAAACACTACCATGATGAGAGTAGGGTTTTGCATTTAAAGAAGGTGAATATTTGTAATGCTCTCAAAGAGTGAACTGTCGATACCATGGCATATATACAGTGATGATGAACGAGTGGGCCAGGGTATGAGGCTCTGTGCATAGAATCCACAGTTCTGACACATGGGTGATCCCCACTCTAAGCACAATGACTGCATGTCGCCATGTAGCCAAATTTGGAGAAAGTGGAGATAGGAAGGTAAGGAGTCCTCTACATGTACAGGTAAAGGCACAATGGCATCTATTGTGCAATCCACACAGTTGTGCCTCCAGCTATGATGCACTTGTATGGCAAAAAGCACAAATGTGGGATTGTGCATTAGAGCCTATTGTATCTAATCGCTGGTGTTCCTGGTGTCTTGGGCTCCCCCTACACTGGCTTCCATAGAGGTGAACCTTGAAGCTGCTGGGGCTCATAGAAGGGGCAATGTACCCCACACTTCCCCCACTGTGAGCTCCATGACCAACATGTGCAGCGGGGTCAAAGTGGGGGCCCATAAGCCTCATGAGATGCAAAACTTGCAGCAGGGGCAGCAGAGAAAATGCCGCTCCCACTCTGAGCCTCATGAGGCATGGTGCTTGTAGCAGGGACAGCTAGAATGAGTGTACACATCTCCCAGCCTGGGCTCCCAGCTCTGGCGTTGCACCATTAGCTCCCATGGAAGGGAGCCCCATCAGCTGATCCAGTCTATTAGCTGGGATGCTGCTGGGAGGCTAGATCAGCTCTGGCCTCCCACTTGTGGGAGCTTGCTACTTGCTGGTGCAAAGGGAGCCTGGGATCATGATCGTAGGCTCCCCCTGCACTTGCAATAAGCATGATGGGATCTGATGCAGAATTCTACAATCATACCTCCTGCCGTGCACATGTGGCATGGCAGGAAATGCTTGTGGGGATCCTGTATCAGATCTCATCGTGCCTATACTTGCACATCTGCTAGGGGTCCATAATGAAGGACTTGCAGACAATTCAGTACAATGAAGCAGGGAAATTGTCAAAATATTTCATTTTGATTATAAATCATTAAAATGAAATATGTCAGCACTTTTAAACTGAATTCTTCCATAATTCTAGAATGTGTTGTTTTTTTTATCTGATATGGTGTGAAACCAAATGCTGAAATGTTGAATTTTAGTCAGTTTTAACTGGGCAAGTTCTGATATAATATGGATTTAGTACACATGTTTTGAATGGGAAAAATATTTGTGTTGAACTATTTCTGTCCAAATGTTAAAAAACTATGATTCATCTAGTTTCCAGTCGTATCTTAGTTTAATAGAAAAGTGGCTAACATTACACTAATCTCATCATGGTTAATTAATTTGGTTTATATTATGTTAATGCAGTTGGAAGGTTCTAGAGCAGTGGTTCTCAGTCGGGGGGTACAACTCAACATTGCATTGTTGGGCATGTAAACACCTACTCATGATACACAAGATAAATCCAGAGATTTCAAAGATCTGTAGTATCAGAATCAGAGATCCATAGTGTCAAAAACATTCTGACCTGTTGTGGTTTTTCTGAGTTCTTTATTACAGAAGAGTTGCTCCATTATTTTTCTGTAGTCAAAAAACTGAATGAAAATTCAAAGTTGACATTTTCTGATGGGCGCCTTGATTCTAAAAATGTTGAGGACAGCTATTTTACAGCTAGAATGAATGTCCACAGGTTGAATTTACAAGCCAATCTCTTCAGCATGACAGACCCAGCATCCTCTTTAGTTTGGTCCCAGAGAAGGACACACACCTCAGAGTGACCAACATATTTCATCAACACTAATTAGGAAAAAAAAGTTTGTTAAAGCTGATTGCTGAAGAGTTTCTATGGAATTTCCACAGAGACCCAGCATTCACTAGGAAAAGACTGATTTATAATTGGGGAAGAATTTTAGATATGATAACAAAAATGTATTAATAACATGATTTTGTTAAGCCATGTACATTTTAGTGACTTGCTCACATATTTATAAGTCTCTGTAACTGGGAACCCTAGCCCTGTTACCAGAAAGCAGGCTGGTCCCTTTAAGACCAGAGCTTTCCGGGTACAGTCTGCTGGCAGGGTAGGGGTTAAAAGCTGAGCCTTGCCAGCTAGTCAGGTGATCAGAAGGGGGCAGGCCAGAACTATAAAAAACCTAGGCTGAGCTGGCAAAAGGAGCTGGCAGCAGAAGGGGTGAACGCCTGATGACTCCCACAGAAGCTGCGGCAGCCCCACAAGAAGGAGCATAGCATACAGCAGGAAGCAGACGCACAGAGCCATGGAAAAACATGAGCTGGCATGGCTGGCCTTCCTTAATTTTAATTTTTGTGGTTATAGCCCATGGACTTACTGGTTGTGTTTGACTGGTAGACCGGTGGTTTGTGGTTGAGGCTGTAGGGGAGGAGGAGCACTCCATTAGCACCTTGGGGCACAGTCATAAAAGGCCAAAGGGCCCAGTGCCCTAGTGGGTGCAGCTGTATCGGGCCAGTGGCCCAGAGCTGGCTGCTGGACTTGGAGCCGGGCCCCAGTGAGTGGATCTTGGCTAGTAGCCTGAGCTATAAGGAAGGGGCCAAGCCAGAGGAAGCAGAAGCCCCAACAACTGGGCGCCCAGGGGCACAGTGTGAAAGGGGGTCAGAAGGCCTGGTGCCCTAGCAAGTGCAAAAGGAGGGCCACGGGCCCAGAGAGTATTAAGAAGCTAGAGCCTCAGAGTCAAACCCTATCTGGTGGGTTTAGACTGGTAGGCCTAGCTAGAGAAAGATGGGGAAAAGGCCCGTGGTGGCCTAGAACCCCAACAAAGAATTACAATAGGCATTCTCTCACTTGTAAAAACATCTAACCAATATTTACATCAAGATGAGATGTGGCAGGAGAGTAAAGGCGGGATACAAGACAAAATACAAAAGTGAAGTATTAAAGGACTTCAAAGGCGCCCCTCATAGGCCACAGGAATGCTGCTGGGGAGGGTGACCTGTCACATTCCCTATGGTATAAGTGACTCTGCTGCCTTCCTATCTTCATTTTGCGCTTTAGTAAGAAAAATCAGTTTGCTAAACTTCTCATCCTGAAGTATGCACATTTGAGGGAGCAGCAGGTGGAAGGAAGACAGGTCTTTCTTTTATATTCCATGTCGTTTGTATTTGGTGCCATATAGTATTAAACAGAAAGAACTTATAGTCAGTTTTGGAGATCCATATTGAAAGATACAATTCAAAGTTCCAGACTTCATTTGAAACAAACATTTTACTCACATGCTATCGGTTCTGTGTCTTTATTATATCATAAGGGAAAGGGGGGAGGAAGCTCTTATGTCATTTTAGATAATTGCAATGATTCAACCAAAATGATTCAACAATTGCTCTTGCTGTTCCCTGGAAATATTTCTGACCATTTTCACATCCACACACACGAGTGGGAAGAAGATGATTTAATTCCAACACAGAATAATTTAGACATCACTATGTCTATCTCACATTTGAATAATAAAACCAGGGTTCAGAATGGAATGCTAGGGGGTTGATGCAAATAAACCCATTCATTCAACAATAAACGTGGATCACAATATTGGATCATTTTGCTGGAATCTTACAGCATATAAGATCAGTGAGAGAAGAAACAATGCTGTGTCTGCTGTAATATATTTTTCTACATTTGCATTGTCTTTTACAGAACATTTACAAAAATACAAAAAGAGGCAAATTAATAAATGGAGAAAATTGATTTAAAACAAGCTTCAGAATATATAAATGTGTAGGTGTGGTGGTAGGCAAGCAAGGTTCTTTGGGCAGATGTGATATCTTTTATTAGACCAACTAAATAGTTAGAAAAGAGGTTCTTTGCAAGCAAGGGACACAACCACCCTTTTTTAAGCATAGGGAGACTGCTGGTGTTTTGAATTCTCCAAGGTACAAAAGAAGCCAATTTACAACATGTAGGTCTGTGAAAATGGAACTGAGTGGTAGTTTGGAAGACAATAGGTAGAGATAGGAGGGGAAGGGAAGGAAATGTGTGAAGGAATGTAAGCAGTCAGCTGCAGGCAGGTACCTGGGGTTATCAGATGGCTGGCAGGTTGTAATATGTCATAAATACAATGTCTATATTTAGTCCATCATTTTTTGTATCCAGTAGATTTATGAAGTGAAGTTTGTAGACCCGTTTATGAAAGGTGTCTTGGAAATTCCCTTTGAGGATTAGAACTGAGAGATCATAGAGGGAGAGATTGTCTTGTGAGACGCGAGCATCCACAGGTAATTGGTTTTTTTTTGTCTTTAATGGATATTAGGTGTGCGTTCATTCTGGTATGCAGTTTGTTGTTTGGTTTTTATACCCTCAGTTTTATACAGATTTTTATACCCTCAGTTCAGCTGCTTTGAAGCATTCTCAATAGTGTAAATCATTGTCTTTTCTATTGACAAGGGGTTATCTGGTTTGCAACATCTCAAGAAACTGATTGATAATCAGGAAACACATAAGATTAGGGAGTA
>NW_005841985.1:1692054-1715619 GCF_000455745.1 Alligator sinensis
TTGTAAATCCAGATTAGAACTGGTCTGATAAATGCTGAGCTGGGTGTGTGTGAACATGGGTTGATTAGCATTTGGAGCACAGATTCCCCATCATGCAGTGCTCCCCTGCTTCTCTGGTCCCAGAATTCACTGCAGTCTCTGCTTTAGGCTTTCTGTTCTCCATCTCTCATGTAAATGAATGGTCATCTGGTTCCATCTCGGATGCAAATGAGACCTAGGGCAGTTGTTTCATTCTTGTCACCCTTATCTGGAGTGTCTTAGGTGCATCTCTCACTGCATCTTAATCAGTTTCATTTATGTAGAGGAGGGGAGGGAGGGTGAGTCCTTTGTGAGTCAAACAAGCTGTGTCCTGTGCCAAGGTTGCCCGAGAACACAGAGCTGAGACATAACATAGTGTGCATTTCGTGGGGATTTTCTTTTTATATTGCAGGAATTCTTCACGTGGGATCCGGGTGGCTCTTTCAAAAGCGAGATCTATCTGTAGGAGCGTCCTTGTTGTGTGAAAGTCAGTTTGAGATCTGTGAGGTGACAATCACGGGTATACTCCTCAGTGCAAATTTGGTGGTATTGGAGAGCTTGTATATTACAGCTTTCTTGGTGTGTTTAGGGTGGTTGCTGGTTTTGTGCAGATATGTATGTTGGTCTGTGGGTTTCTTGTATATGGTGATTTGTATTTTACCATTCTGGATATTGATCATGGTGTCTAAAAAAGAAATGTTGGTGTTGGAGTATTCAAGAGATAGTCTTACAGAAGGGAGATGATTATTGAATTTGTGATGGAAATCAATCAGAGACTGCAGGTTTTCAGTCCAAATGATGAAGATGTCATCTATATATCTTAGGTATAGCATGGGTTTGGTGCAATTCTTGAGGAATTATTTTTCCAGGTGAGCCATAAAATGGTTGGCATATTGTGGGGCCATTTTGGTGGCTATAGCTGTGCCCAGTCTGGAGGAAGTGTTGGTTGTTGAAACTGAAGTTGTGTGTGAGGATGAAGTGTATAAGTTCTTTAATATCTTGAGGTCTGTACTTTGAGTTGTAATCTTGCTCTTGTAGATATGTGAGGTAGGCTTGGATGTCATCCTGGTGTGGGATGTTGAGTATATAAGCTCGTGACATCCATGGTGGCTAAGAGGATATTGCTGGGAAGGTGGTCTGTGTTTTTCATTTTTCACAGGAAGTCTGTTATGTCTGGGATAAAACTCAGTGTTTAGCTGACAAGAGGTTTTAGGATGGATTTGATGAAACTTGACATTTCTTCAGTTAGGTTTCCATGGTTGGAAATTATGGGCATTTGTACACATGTTTGCATCACAGTGCTGGGTGCTTTTAAAAGCACCCGGTGCTGTGGTGCAAGCATTTGTATAAATGGTGAAATGTGCGTCAGTGCTGAGAAAATGGTGTTGGTGTGCTTTTGAATGAAAACACATCAAAGGTCTTTTAGTTAAAAAGTGCACTGCCACCATTTTCTGCACACTGACACACATTTCGCCACTTATACAATTGCACATGATGCAGTGCAGTGTGTGTCAGCTTGCATGCAGAGCAGACTAATTGAATCTGCTCTGATGTATCGGCTCTCTGGTGTGTCATAGCACAAAAAGGTCTGTGTATAATAGGGGTGTGTGAAGCAAGCCCTATTCGATTCAGATTTGGATTTGGCCTGAATCAGGGACAGTGATTCGATTAGTTGACTTGGATCACTGTCCCCGATTCGATTAGGCCAAATCCAAATCTGAAGAGTCAGTGCTGATTCAGAGAATCAGTGATTCGGACACAGACACAGCTTTAAATGTTTTTTCTACGTACCTTGAGGTATCAGCACAGCATGTGCACACTGCAATGCTGGGGTGGATGAACCATCACACAGGAGTGCAGGGGGACCCTCCATGTGCTCAGCAGTGAACCTGGAAGTGGACCACAGGTACTTCCGGTCTACTTCCAGGTCTGCCGGGGAGCATGCTGGGGGGCCTCCCCTGCCTCTACCAGCTCAGCAATCTGCTACAGGGGGACCCCACCGGACCCGGAAGTGGACCAGACATGCTTCTGGTCCACTTCCAGGTCTGCTGCCGAGTGCACCAGGGACCCCCTCCTGCACTCCTGTGGGACACTCCATGCGCCCCAGCATCACAGTGTTCATGAGCTGCCTGCTACCTAAAGATATGTAGAAAAAACATTTAAAGCTGTGTCTATGTCCGAATCGCTGAATCTTTCCGAATCTCTCGGAATTGATTCATAGGGTTCCGATTCGATTTGGAGAGATTAAAGAGTCTCCTGATTTGATTTGGATTGAGAGATTTGGCCACTGAATTGGGCCAAATATGTGCCAAATCGAATCATGGACCGAAGCCTCACACAGCCCTAGTGTATAAATGTCCTATAGAGATGCCTGGGTTCCCTTGTTCGTGCACTTTAGGAAGCATTTAAAATGTGGTGGTAAATTAGAAATCAGTCCACCATGAATTATATGAATTTTAAGCCTAGTAATATGAATGCATGGCAGCTAGGCAAAAAACTCTGTAGAGAGAAGTGACACAGACATAAAAGTAAGCATAGAAGAGCAGTTATTAGATCTGTATTTTATTCCAGGCACTGAATAGACAAAGTTACACAAGATGGACCTGAAAGAAATGGATGCTCACTTTCTCTAATGGACTAGCCCTAGAACTCCCACATACGTCTGATATTCATACTGACATCTTTATTAGGTTATACATGCATATTATACAGTGACATTTGGTGTGACTATTAAAGGAAACAGACTGGAAACATCTTGCTCACACATCCTTTACACTGGCTGCACTTTTAAAAAATGTGATGGCAGAAAGAACACAGGAGAAGGAAAATGCATGCATCAATGCTGTAGGCTAAATCTGGATCATTATTAAAAATGGCTTGCATTTTTGCAAAAATTTATGAATGTCCTGCACTCTGTGCTGATCATTTGAACTCTGCAAATCCTAAGCATCCAGGGAATGTATTCACTGTGGACAAATACTAACCTCCTTCAACTTATTAGCACAGGTAGATAGGTCATTGTTAGATCTTTCAGTATGACATTGTGTTAATGATATCAGAAGAGCTTGATTTTATTGTTGTTGTTGATGACTTAAAAAAAAATCTTGATTTTTCTGCCAAGATACTATAGCTGAAATGATAGCAACTCTGGACAGTTACTTGTCAAAATATCCTAGGTGTGATCCTAGGAGTCTTAAAGTTATGGCTGCATAGATATTTTCCAGAGCAACACAGATCTCATACATATTAAATGAGCAGTGCAGCTGTTTTTATTTTAGAAATGGATTGGGTAGTGTTCAGATTATTGGTCTTGGCTAGTGTAGTTACCTTGGGAGGAGGAGGAAATTGCAAATGTAAATGAAGGTCATAATGTGATCCTTAGGTTGTTTTTATGTTGTTAGCTTTGGCACTTTTATCCACTTGGGGTACATACAGACATTTGGGGAGATTAGTGGGAGGTTAGATCAGGTTAAAAATGGTGGTTCCACAAAGGTGTTTGGCAGGATTGGGGGGGCTTCCCCCCAGGACAAGGGGCTACTTTTAGACCCCTACTTCCCCCACCCCCAAATGAACAACCTCTCCATCCCATCCACCCCTTCTCCCACTCTGACTTATTTCCATTGGCTGCCAGACCTGGGGAATGCCTGTAAATCTAGCACTAGGAGCAGCTTCTGGGCTTAGGGAGGTTTGGTGGGCTGGGGGAGGCTGGCTGGTCCACAGCGGGATTGTCCATCTTGGGGGCAGGAAAAGTGTGGCCCTGGGGCTAGAGCCAGCCAGGGACTGTGATGGGAATGTGCACAGGATTTCAGTTAGATTGGTCTCACTGGACCCAATCTAAGTTAGACTACTTCAAAGGTACAGTTAAATTAGATTGAGTCAGCCATTTTTAGACTAATGTAACTTTCCTGAACATCTGTACAGTTTTCACTTAGATCAACCTAACTAGGGATCTAAGTGTAAGATCCTCACCTGGGTGAGCTAAGTTAGATCATGTGGCTATTTTTAACATGACCTAACCTCCCAGAAAGTTTGTATTTAGTCTTAATGGAGTTTTAAAGTAATCACAGTTTTGATGAATGACCTATAGAAACAAGCATTGTATCAGTGAACAACATGGTATATTTGTGAAACCTAGGAGGAAAAAAGGGTGTATAATAAGGATATATAATGAAAAATAACAAAGCAGAGGCAAAGGAAGACCAATGGGCATAATGAATGTTGACAATTTTTTAAAAATAGCTTCAGTTAGAGAATAATCAAATTCAAGACATTATTTCCTAGTATTCAGACTTAATTAGCTTGCAGCTTCTCCATTTACAAGAGGAGGCAGTTACAGTTCTGAGATGCAAGTCACTATGAAATGCTCTGGTGCTTTATTTTCTGTGTAATGTGCTTTTTTAAATTTGTAAGAGCTCTTCTCATAATGTAGAGTTTTTTCCTGCTCATAAACATACAGGCTCTGTCTTAGGATGTTATTTCTTTTCTTTATTAATAACTTCTGCTGCAAGACTCCTGTTCTTCCACATTGTGATTCTGCCACATTGTCATTCTAATTATAGGTTATAGGGAGCTAGCTGCATCAGAGGGATTTCCTTGCTTTTTAATACCAAATTTTAAAAAAGACCTAAAGTACATGATTCAAATTGGTGTAAAATTTTGCCTGAACTTGATTACCTTGTTTGAGCCCTGCATATGTTTTCAAGAAAAAAAGCAAACAGAATTCTATCCCTCACCTTTTTGTTGATTCTGTCTTTAAGGTTTGTAGCCCTCTAATTCTGAAGAAACATGCTAGATGCTCAGACATTAGATAGAAGTTTTATTCAGTGTGACTTTAAATGCTGCGCAGGAGTTATTTATCTTGAAAAGATTTTGTGTTAAATAACAAAATCTTTCAGTACATAGAGCCTGGGTACATATGAGGCCATGTCCACACGTGTGGATGTTTGTTTCCTCTGGGACAAGAAGCAGCTGGACACCTAGTGTTGCTGCTACTTTTCCCTGGGGAACATCTGTGCCACACACCTTCTGGCAAGTGGCAGATTACCCCTGGTGGGGTAGGGGAGGCTGGGGCCAGCACAGTTGTTTGCCCCAGCAGCCTTACCTGGGGTCCTGGGGGCTTTCGGGAGCTGCAGCCACAGTGAGCCGGCTGCTTGGAGCCTGGTCTGGAATGTGGCTCTGGCTGTCCAGGCTCCAGTTTTGGGTGGTGCCTGCTGCCCCTGTGTGTGCTGCCCCACTTCTTTTTTGTGCAGGTTTTTTTGACCCTGGGATTGCCCACGGTCACCCTTCACCCCACATGCTGCTACCTTGCAGTGCAGAAGACACCTGAATGTGTGGTGTATGGCACCGCAGGCAGGTCCACATGGCCACGCTTGTCTGGATGCAGCCTTAGTGTCTATGCCATAATATAAGAGTAAAGCAAGGCTGCTAAGTGTAATGATGTTTGCATTTCAGTGGAAAGGTGTTGCTAATATTGAACATGCTGAAATAACTCTTGTTCTTAATCTTTCAGTGGGGAATTTTTAACTTTTTGGAAACTATAAAACAAATATATATTTTAACAGGTAGATGGTCAAAACATTTTTCAGGTGGATATTTCTATTGCAATATGCTGTTTAAGCCAAAGTTTTAAAATATCACAGAGACATTTTCATGCAAAAGCTTTCTGTGCTCTTCATCACTAATCTCTCCTGCCACTGGGAAGCAGATCTGCAAAGCCCTATGTATCTTCTAATACTAGTGGAAGCTGTAGGAACACCACACACTGTTAAAAGAAAGGGTAGCAGCATTGTTTGTTAAGCAATATGAATAAGATTCTTAGGTTACTGCTGAAAGCAAATAGAAGTTAATAACAGAGAGAGATATAAGCTGACAGTGGAATTGGTGATTTATTAATGACTGAGCCAAAGAGGACAATGAAGTTGCTGATGAACCTGAGTAAACTTCCAAGCAACCAAAAATATTCTGGAAGAACATAAGCAAGACCCAGGGACTAGTCATGAATACAGCAAATGCTCCATGTAACCCAAGTGTTTCAGAAAAAAATAAAAACCTCAAAGGTAATTCACTTATTTCTTCTTGGGTTAAATTCTTGGAACTACCAATAATTTCCTCTTTATGTTTCACTGTACATAGGAACATAGGAAAGTATGGCTGGAAGGGACTTCAAAGTTTAATCTAGTTCAGCCCCCTCAAGGCTGGATCATCTCTGACTAAATCTTCCTGCCATATGTCTTATATTTAACCTGCTTTTTAAAGTTTCCAAGGGTGGAGGTTCCACAACTTCTCTAGGTAGCCTGTTCCACTGCTTGACCACCCTCATAGCCAGAAAGTTCCTTTTAATCTCCAACCTAAATTTCCCCTCAATCTTCTCTTCTCTAGACTAAATAACGCTAGTTTTTCAGCCTTTCCTCACACATCTTGTCTCCCAAGCCCCTGATCATTTTTGTTGCACTGGACTCTTTCCAAGCTGTCCACATCGTTCTTGAAGTGTGGGGCTCAAAACTGGACACAGTATTCCTGATAAGACTTCACTGGTGTTAAATAAAGCAGAAGAATCATTTCCCTTGATTTGCAAGTGACATTTCCATTAGTACAATCCAGTATGCTGTTGGCTGCTTTTGCAACAAGGGCACACTGTTGGCTTATATTCAGTTTATAGTTCACTGTAACCTTCAGGTCCTTCTCTGCAGTACTGCAACCTAGCCATATATTCCCTAGCCTATATTTGTGCATGTCATTATTCTGCAGGACTTTGTACTTGTCCTTTTGCTTGTTGAATGTTATCCGATTGATTGCAGACCATTTCTGCAGTCTATCCAGGTCATTCTGGAGACTCACCTTAATCTCTTGGGTTCCCAAATTCCACCCAACTTAGTGTCATTTGCAAATGTGCTAAACATACACTTGGTCCCATCATCCAAATCATTCATGAAGATCTTAAACAATACTGGACACTGTTGCTTCATTTTAAATTGGTCTAAATTTATTATGCTACTCTGTTTTACATGCTGTGTCTGTCTTACTTATATGTGCTTCTGACTAAGATTACTATTTTCTGTTTTGCTTGCATTGGTTTCTTAAATGTTATTAACACAGTTAAACAGAGGACAGCCTGAGGGTGCAGAATTTGGATCTGGATCCTTATTCAGAACACTAGAGCTAGAAGTATGATACCACTTTTACATTTGGGGAAGGAAACAAAAATCACTGTAAGCTAATACAGAAATGGGATGTTAAATTTGGAGTCTTTCCTATGGCAATGAAGTGCATTGCCAAAAAAACAAGAGGTGTTAATAAGAAACAGCACTTAGAAGAGTGACTTTTCTGGTCAGGAGAAAAACAGGATGTATTTATACATCATTTCCAAATGTAGTTCTAGAGTTGAAGTATGTAGCTAAAGTATCATGTGTTAAGGGGTGACTGTGAGATCCTGGATGGCACAGTGGTAAGTGTTGGAAGACAAATGCATTATGAGAAAAAAGCAAGAGTAAATATTCTTGGAGAAGAACGGACTGAACCTGTGCTAAGAATTATAAGTGCTCTTAAGGTAATTTATCTTAATTGATCTCTCCCTCTCTCTCTCATATTCATTTCCTGTTGTCCATTTTGAACTGCAAGATCTTATTCATGTCAGTGGACATTTTGACAGTATTGACCCTGATTTCAAGAGAGGGAACTCAGTATTAACCCTGAATCAAGAGAGGGTCCATGCTTGGACTGATGCCTTTCAACATCTTTATCAATGATTTGGATGGGGGAGTGAAAAGCTCACTAGCTAAGTTCACAGATGACACCAAGTTAGGGGGCAGTGTGGCCATGCCAGAACATAGGTTGCTGATACAGGCAGACCTGGACAGGCAGACCTGGACAGGCTGGAGAGTTGAATGGACTGGAACCAGATGAAGTTTAACACTTCCAAATATAAGGTGCTCCATCTGGGGGCAAGTAACCTTCATCACACCTACAGGTTCAGAGGTGACATCCTGTCTTGCAACACAGCTGAAAGGGGCCTAGGGGTAATGACTGACCATTGCATGAACATGAGCGGTCAGTGTGATGCGGTGGCCAGCAGGGCAAACAACATGCTGGCATGCATTAACCATTGTATCTCATGCAAAACTAAGGAAGTAATACTCCCACTGTACTCAGCACTGGTGAGACCACAGCTGGAGTACTGCGTCCAGTTTTGGGCACCGCACTTCAACAAGGACGTAGAAAAACTTGAGAGGGTCCAGAAAAGAGCCACTTGTATGATCAGGGACTTGCAAGGCAAGCCATACAAGGAAAGGCTGAGGGACATGGGCCTCTTTAGCTTAAAGGAGAGATGGTTGAGAGGGGACCTAATAGTGGCTTACTGCTATATCAGAGGAGTGCATCAGGAGCTCAGTGAACAGCTGTTCAGTAGGGCACCCCTGGGGAAGAGCAGGACCAATGGATATAAACTCCTGGAAGGCTGCTTCAGTCTTAATACCAGGAAGGACTCCCTCCAGAGGTGGTGCAGTCACCTACCCTGGGGGTTTTCAAGAGGAGACTGGACAGTCACCTTGCTGTGGTTACCTGACCCTGGGTATTTTCCTGCCTAAAGTGGTGGGGCTGGACCCAATGATCTGCGAGGTCCCTTCCAGCCTCTAACAATCTATGAATCTATGATACCTAACTCACAGTTTAGGTAAACCTGCCTGAAGTTAAGCTTTTTTGGTGGCACTCTTTCAGAGTGAGTAATTTGACTGATTAACTTCTAAACTTTATCATTTTTTGTTCTCTCTGTTAAGAGGAAGAGGCAAATTGGTAAGAAAATATGTACTAAATGCAAAGTGACTAATGTAACTTTACGTTACACGTCATAATAATTTCCATCTGGTAAGTGATTTTTGTGTGGGGGAGAAAAGGGCTGAAAATGTCCCAAGATAAATTTCAATGTCATAAAGGCAGGCCTTTTTCAAAGTAGTGTCATTAATTTATGTGAACTGAGTTACTGTCCTTCAGTCCTGATTCCAGTAGACGAGAAACTACATTTCACAACTAAGTAAGACATTAGTAAGAAGACAATGAATGAATGAAAGGAACAGCACAACCCTATAGGGACTGGTATTCAGGACTGCAAGATGTTGGAGTAACCTATGGAAGGATGTGTTGTGGTTACTTGTGATCTACAGGTTTTGTGGATAAATGAGATTTATTTAAGTGCCCTTAGTATGGTCTAAGTGTAACATGTAAATTCCACCCATAAATATTTGTCAGTAGCTTTCATCAGTATTAAACCTAATTGGAATTTTTTTCTTAGTGTGGAAGCTAATATTCACACATCCTATTTTATTGTAAGACAGTGGTCCTTAGAGAAGAAGCTATTGCTCTTTACTCATCTATTTGGAGTCAATTCTTGAGACAGAAGTGCTTTCTGGACATGGGTTCTGGGCTGATATTCTTGAAAGAAGTGATGGCTCTGCATGCTGTCTGATGATTTCTGTGCTGGGAGCAGTATATTGATATATATATATATAACAAGTAACACCAGCAGTAGTGTGAAAATACTGCATCACTGATTCTGTCTGTGGGGAAACTCACCTGGAAAGCTTCATTTATCTGGTACTGCTCAGAAGAGGGGAGATGCTGGTCTCAGAATAGGGCCCTGGAGTCTGAAGAAGAGGCAAAGACTTTGAGTGATGATTATTCACTAAATGTGTCCAGGAGTTAAAAAACCTATACAAATAGTAAAAATATAAACAATCATTGCATACATGGGAACATAAAACTGGAAGGGCCAGTGCCCTGCTCTTGCAGACAGACATTCACATCATATAATTGATTTCTTAAATTGATCAGACTCCATCTTAAAAGATGTTGGGCTTTTTGCTTCCTATATTCCTGTAGAAAAGCTTTTCCAAAACCTTAGTGCTCTGATGTTTAGAAACCTTGCTCTAATTTCTAGTAACAAATTATTCATAGCTAGTTTACATAGGGAATACCAATAACATACAGTATTATAAGTAGATCCTTCCCCTCCTTAAATGAGATAGAAGGTGCTTTTAGTAAATATTAATACATTTTAAAGGTGTAAAGTGCAAAAAAAATCTATAGTGCATTGCAAAAGCATGTACTTATTGATAAGCATAGCAGGGGGCATTTTTTAACAGAATAGCATTAAACTTCTGCAAATGAATTCTTGGGCCCAAAAGGATACCCATACTGAAAGTACTCAGCGCCTTCATGAGTGATCTAGTTGATTTCAATGGGATTGTTTGCAGTATAATTTGTATCAGAATCTGGAACTACTAGATTAACAACTTTAGCTAGAATATATACGCAACACAGGCTTCATCTAAACCACAACTTTACTGTGTCTGGTAACAGTTCTCTCAAATCCACAGCACTGCTCAATTCTCTCTAGTGCCCCAATCAGAAGTTTTACAGCCAAGTAACTGGAATTACCTAATTAACCTGCCACCAGTGTGGTGTGGACCTAGCTTCACTAATTATGATTGAGGAACTAGTGGCAGAGCAGTGTAGTGTGTTTGGGGGTGAGTTAAGCTATAGCCACATCTAGGCTGCAAGAGTTGAATCATCTCCCCTAGTGATCAGTCTATTTAGGATGGAAGGGTCAGGGAAGAGTCTATCTTGAATCTGTGTTTACATACTTGGGTCATGGTCCTGAACAAGAACTTTCTAGGTGCTATGGTAATCCTATTAACTCATCATCATCTTCAGTATAGTTCTGCAAATAACTGTACTATTAAATTACCCAAGCAACAACATACATCCTTAATTCATGTTAGTATGAAGAAAAACACATGTCCTTGAGACCCCTTTAAGGGGTCTGAAAATGATGTGATTAATGTCATGGGAGAAGATCCCATTATTTACAATAGCAGCTGGATCAAGAAGAGGCTGTATTTTAAATTTATTCTTGTCATTCATGTTGTGGCAGGGAGAGGCACGGAATAGTGGAAGAATTGCCCCTTTCTTGAAATTGGTATTGGACACTATTAATCAATAAAACTCTTTGATTCTTGAAGATTTTGGAGGGATTCTATTTTGGCAGCTGATTTTATTCATAATGCACAATGTAACAAAGAACACATCTGGTTGTTCCATAGTTAAACCACTTCTGAAGCACTGTCAGCAATAAAACTTGTGTTTGTCAGTAAAAAATAATCACTTAAGTTTAGATAAATTCAGAAAAAGTAGTTACCTATGAGGAGTAGAATGGTAATGTCTGCTTTAATAATACTGAAAGAAAGGGTTGGTTAAAATACAGCCATTTTCACATTTTTCACATTCCTCCCTCTGTTTTACTGGTTCAGAATTCTTTATGCTATTGTTTTTCCTTGTCTCAATAATATTTTACACTACTATGTAGAAGTCTTTTTGATGGTCTGAAGTGGTTATACAACATGTTCAGCTGTAAATTGTCATTGTCTGGAAGATATTAGGGAGGTAAATTGTGCTGCTACTCTAGCATTGTCATAATGTTTCCAGTTTGTTCTGCAGATTCCCCCAAATCCTTTTCAAGGCAGGTTTGCATGTGTACTTCCAGAACCTCATTTCTCTTGCAGTGATTCTGAAGGTATGAAACTAAATTCTGTAGGCCAGATCCAAAGACCATTGCTCTGTGCATAGAAAGATTCCTATTCATTTCTAAAGACAGGGCCATCTGCCATCTTAAAGATTTTGGGGCCTTTGGATACAGCAGGTGCCTATACATGAGCAGCGAGGCTCCTCCAACACACTCTTAGTGGCTCTCAGAGCTGCTCTAATTTAAAGTGCCCCTCCCCTCCCCTGGGGAGCATGTGTATAAATACCCAGTGTGACTTAGATGCATTTAATCATATGACAGCAATTGTAGTGATTGTGCTTGAATGTGCATATGGATGCATTTGGCATTTTGTGCAAACGTGTATTTGAATGTTGGTGTTTGTCTGTTCAGAATTGGTTCTCTCTTTGTACCTGTGAATGTTTGTGTCTGTGCAAGGGCTCCTCTCAAATGCTTTTTTTTTTTTAACATAATGGTGGTTGAGACTTGGGGCCTTTTCAAACTGGGAGGCCCTGGCTTATGCCCTGTTGGCCCATGCCTTAAAGTGAGGGTGCTTACACAAGTTACATTTTTTTGTACGATTGGACCCCTGAAAGTGCTCTAAAACCATGACATAACAAACATGCATGGCTGTAGAGCACTTTTAAAATGACTGATCACATGAAAAATTAACCCTTGATAAATCAGATATTAGCTGAAGGCTTTCTAGAACAGAGCACCTCGGGAACTTGTGTTCCCTTGTGGGTTAATTTTTCATGCCTTTGCAGGGCTGTCAGCAGGGGAGGGAGTGGGAGAGGAATGGGGAGGGAGCAGCACACAGCTGCTGGCTGGGCTTTGCCTGGCTGGACCAAGGAGGCTGGGGTATGAAACAATGCCCCCTCAGCTTGCCCCCCCCGCCCCCCAGCTACCCCAGCTGGGGTATTGCAGGAAGCTGGGCCAGGCCTGTGAGGCAAGGAGGCTCTGTTCCACACAACCTCCCCACCAAGTCCAGTCATGGGAAAGCCAAGCTGGCACCGGCAGCTTCAGGTGCTGCTGCTGGCAAGAGGCCTGGTTGGGGGATAGGAGAAGGGAGCCCCCTTACCTTATGAGCCCAGCTCAGGTTTGCCCCCAGTACCCCAGCCAGGGTTTCTAGGGGGGGCCCATTAGGTAGGGGGTCTCCCTTCCCCCACTGCCCACCCTCCACCCAGGCCTCTTGACAGTGGTAGCAGCAGCAGTTCCTGGCTTGGCTTTGCTGTGAGCTGGGGAGAGGGCCAGGGTGGAATGGAGCCCACTTGCCCTGTAGGCCTGGCCTGACTCCCCCAATACCCCAGCCTATTCTACCCTACCCCACTCCCTCCAGTCCCAGCCAGGTAAATCCCAGGTGGAAATTGCATGCTGCTCCCTCTGCCTCCCCTTCCCTTCCCTGCTGAAAGCCCAGGGGGTGACCAGAGTTTGGTAGGTGGGACTGGGGAGGGGGGCAGTTTGGCAGCCTCTTTGGAGGCTGCTGGCATGGCCCTGCCTGTTGGCCAGGGCCGGTTCAGGCAGGCTTGAGTCCCACCCTCCTGACCCAATAGGTGAATGTCTGTTGGGTCGGTGGAGGCGGGGCGGGGGGATGGACTCCAAATCATGGCACTTTGTGTAAAATGCCATGAGTTAGAGCATGGCCCCTAAACATCTGTAGGCACCCTAAGACAGCAAAGGATAGAACTTGATTTAAAAAGCTGGCAAGTTTTGTCTTTCTCAATACTTTGACCTATCAGCTATTGTAGAAACTCCTCGCTGATATTATTTGACAACTGAGAACTCAAAATCTGTTCAATCAGTTACTTGGTGAATGTTCGAGAATTGCATAGAGCTGTTTAAATATTGCAAAGTATTATTTTTTTAAATAATATTAGTGACAAATGTAGAATGCACTGAAAAGATTGTTTGACAAATATAGCTATCATCATTTTTAGGGCCTGTCTGGATTTATACTAATTAGTTTCCATTCAAATTAGTACTGTGCAGTTAAATAAGTTATCAAATTTATTTCAGATGATCAACTCCTTTACAGAAGTTGAGTGGGGGATAGTTTCAATATGTTTCTGTGGACATGGAAAAAACAAAGGAGTCATGTGGTGGATACACCCTAGATTTTAAGATTCATGTGGTTGATATCAAAGACTTCCTACCCTGTAGTTACCCTTCCAGTTCCTGTACCTATCACCTTTTGGATACCATAGCATGACTAAAAGTGTAGGGACATTTTATCAAGCCATTATTGCAACCAAGAGTAAAATGGAAGCCTGAAAAGTCAGTGAAGACTTTCAGCTGATAGGTGGATAGTATCTGATGATTTATTTTTTCTTTTAATTATAGCAGTGCCCTTGTCTCCCATGCTTTTATCTGTGGCATGTTTATAGGGTTCTTAATTCTGTCTCAAGGAAAGGACTAGAGTACAAAGTACTCAAGACGATCCTAGCTAGGAAACACAGATCCTTCCCTTCATCTTCTCCACCAGTGGAAGAGATAGAAGCAGATATAAGCAACTGTATAATGGGGTACCACAAGGATCAGTGCTAGCACCCATTCTTTTTAACATCTATATATCTGACATTCCACCCACCACAGCTAAAAAGTACACCTATGCAGATGACTTGGCCCTGTCCACCTTTGACAAGTCCAGCCCAAAATCGAAACTGCCTTGTCGCAGGATATGAATACAATAGCCTTTTATCTGCACCAATGGAGACTCAAGCTCAGTCAAACAAAAACTACTGCATCGCTGTTCCACCTCTGTAATGCTATGACACAGAAGAGGATCAAGATTGAACTTGACAGTAATGAACTTCTCTTCATAACCCAGTGTACCTGGGAGTACCTCTGGATAGGAGCCTTACCTATAGAGAACACCTATTGAAAACATCTAAGAAGGTCAACTCTTGTGTTGGTGCTATAAGATGACTGGCAGGAACAACCTAGGGAGCTAATTTCACCACCTCATGGACATCAACACTTGCACTAGCATATGCACCTGCTGAATACTGCTGTCAAGCATGGGGGTGCAGTAGTCACACCAGCAAAATTGATCTTGGCCTGAACTTGGTAATGAGAATAGTAACTGGGTGTGTAATACATATTCCTGTCAACATGCTGCCAGTACTATCAGGGACACTACCTTCCTAACTAAGAAGACAGAAGGCAACTCTTGGTCTTGCTCACTGCACCCAGGAAAAACAGGACCACCTGCTTCATGAAGTCTTGGAGCAACCAGTACATAAGCGACTAAAGTAGAGATAATCATTTAGACAGGAGGGGTGGGTACTGGTGCAACAGTGTGGAGCTGGGAGAAGTGTACTATGGGCACTTGAACAACACCACAAAAAGTGGGATGAGACTGATTCTCATCTCAAGCACTTCATAATCAACGCAACACTCTGTCCACCCAGGAACGAGCTCCCCTGCAACTTATGGATTAAACTAAACAGGATTCGCTCTGGAACTGGACACTTTAATGCCACACTCTATAAGATTGGCTTAAAGGACAGTCCAATATGTTAGTGTGGTAATGCACCACAGACTGCTAACCACCTTCTTACATGTGCAGCACACCCATGCACCCAGGATGTGGACCTGGCAAGCATCGATGATGAAGCAGTTGTGTAGCTCCATCACATTAATGATGTGTTGAGTGAGAAATATATACAAGAGAAAAAGTATTTTTGATGTTTTGGGATATTGTTCTTTGTAGGTGAAAATTTGAAGTGGCAACTTAAGCTTTTCTTTGATCACTGATAGCCTACAAATGCAGAGATGGTAATCTGTGTCTCAGGAGGCCCCTTCCAGTCTTATGTTCTTATGTTTCAGACAAAAAAGAAAGGGGGACAGGATTTGAAGATGTTGAAACATATCATTCTGATGCTTTTCCAAAATGTAATGTTCCATTTAGGAAACTGCTGGAAAGCTTTGTTTTTTCAGTTTTTATTTTAATTAAAAAAAATTAAATTTATTGTTAAATGCAAGGTTAGATGTTAAATAACTGAACATGACACGAAACACTTCATTCTGGGACAAATGAGTGTTTGTGGTTGATATCAAGGGATTCTTCCCACCCCTCTCCCTTTTTAACCAAAAACAAAAGCCAATTTATAGGTTGGTTCACTCCAAAACAATTTTTTCCTGATCAACCACCAAACCAAAAAAACATAAGCCCAATATTCCATTTATCTAACTCTAGTCCAAACCTTGCTTCAATGGGGAATGAAGATATAAGACTGCAAGAGGGCTTTTTTGTTAGTGACATATCTGAATATCAAATATAATATTTGCAAATTTAGATCCAGGTCCCAGTGGCAGAATCAGGTTTCTGGGTTGTAGACATCTCTTTAATAAATGTTAGATATCATTTTACAAAGACTTGACTGACTTGGAAAATAGATATAGAAACACGTATTTCTGTATTAGCTTAGCTTTCTGCCCTTTCTATACTACCTTTTATACTTGTTGTCTTGAAGCTTGTCAAAGTGACAACGCATTTGGCAAAGTTATTGAATAAAGTCAAGCTACCATCTCAAAAGGCATATGACAGATTCACCTGACAAGACAACTTATCTCTCCTCTGTGACAGATGTAAATGAATTCTGCTCACAATAGATTTCCTTTCATACAAACCCAGCTTCACTGGGAATAAGACAAAGTATGATATTCTGTGAATTACCACCTTCTCCGGACAAGCCTGCTGGGTGTAAATGAAACTAAACCCTTTCTTGTCACACACCCATTGTGCAGATTGTGCATCTTCAATTTATTTTCCTTCCAGGAAAGGCTAATAATGCAGCATCTAGATTAAAGATGCATATGGCTGGACACTGCACATAGAAGATAAAAGCCTCCGACTGAGCACCAAAGTCAATAGGTTTCATGGAGTGCAGATAACTCTTAAAGTAAATTGAACTAACCTTGCTCCTGGAAATATTCAATAATTTTAAGTCCATTTTGTCTAACCCTGTACCTAATGTCATAAAGACGAGCTAATAAAAACTTTTACATTACCTTCCAATGGAAGGATGTAAAAGAGAGCGGTTTAATGGAGAGGATTAGCTCTGCAGTAAAACGTGTCCAAAACCTCTCTAGCTCTAGTTTAGTCACTGTCTGTATTTGCTGTCTCGTGCTGCAGCTTCATCAGAGGCCAGCCAACATGTTCTTATGTAAGAGTTGAGCTTCCCAGAAAGTCTTTGCTGCCTTGGTCTCCAGTCTCTACTTGCAATTTTAATTAATCTGGAATTATGTCATTACTTTCCTGGGTAATATTTAGATTTGGGGAACATTTTAGCTACCTGAGACTTCTGCTAAATTTCACATGCCAAGTTCTCTTCTTTTTCACAAAATTGAAAGGCATTTTCTCATTTCACTAATAACAATTCACAATGCAAGGGACCATAAGTTTTCTTCAGACCCAGCTGTGAGGAAATAAAGCCTTGAAATGAATGTGTAATGGGGAATGCTCTGATACTACGGACCCTATAGTTAGGTGGGTAAGGAATGGTTAGAGCTAAGTTTTTTCTTTATCCCACTTGTAGTCCCATAAGTGTCACCCTACTTATCCACTAAGTCATTATTTTTCTCATCAGATGAACACCAAATTTAGGAACACTACTTGACACTGCAGATTTTGGTAGAGGAGGTAATATGAGCTAAATCTGCATCACTTGAAAAGGTACTTAAAATAGTGTTGGTTTCAAAGCAAACCTTGAATAAGAATCACTCCCATAAATATAGACCTGTATGATTTTATGCATGCCCAAATTGAAAAGTTTGAATCTGAATCCATGCTTATAAACCCATACTCTTTCACATCCATAACATGAAAGCTCTATTTGAATGATGTTGAGAATAACTTGGCAAAGTAACCATTCATTTTAGATCAATAGAGAAAACAATCTAGGAAGAAAGGATGACCCTTTGTAGCCAGCTGCATGATTATTAAAAAAATAATTCATTGAGCAGAGCTAGCAATATCAATTGACCTTTGACTAAATAAATTAGTTAAGAACCATGCAACAATTTTCTTGATTTTTTTGTTGTTGCTGTTATAGTAGAGTCACGATTGACCTCTTTTAGAATCCCAGGGAGGGCTAAGGAAGATTTTTATCAGCTTGCCCTTTATTGTTCAGAGGACAGCTGTCTTCCTCAATGCATTTTAGCTTGTATGAAATGAAGCATCTGATCCAGAAATTATTTAAAAGAACTCTCAATACCCTTCTCTCTGGCAGTGCAGAGACAGAAGCACAGTAAATTACTAACTCTTTTGCCTTCTGACGAATAGCTAAAATCATAACCTGCCTTCAACCTGCTATTTTTGCATTGTTTAATAATAAAGGAAAGTGAAAGCAGTCCAGTTTATAAAATGGAGGATAACAATGTAATTCCGTGCTGGGGTTCCAACCCCTTTCTAATTGACTCAGCTGTTCTTGCATATTGCAGCACATATGGTGCATGAGATACTGCTCCTCTTGAGACCCCCTGCAATACCTAGATGAAATAGAGTGGATTGAAGACAAGACTTTCTGGGTGAGCTGCCTTTTCTGTGGCTGTGTTTTAACATTGCTGCCACATTTAATACATTTTTGAAGTGTAGTAATTTTGTTTAATTTGTATAGTTGCCATGTTCTCCAGTGAAATGTACTGCAAAATCTTTTAATGGTACTCTCCAGCTGGTAATCTATCTGAAAATGAGGAACAGCAGCTATAGTCTTCTTTTGTTACCAGATATCTCATTAGCCCAGCAGGGATTTGACACAGAGAATGGAGATCCTGAATAGATTTTGAATGATGGTGATATGCACTTTTTTAGCATCTGTCCTCTGATATCTCAGAGTACTTTAGAAACTATATTTGCATTGGCATCACAACATCCCTGTGGAGCAGTTCAACATTTAATAGATTAGTTTTTATCTGCTTCAGTTTACTCTAACAGTGTGCCTTAACTCAGGGGCAGAGTCTGGGGTAGATTTCAGGAATCCTGGGTCCTTGTCTCTTCCTGTGGGGCAATAATATTATGATATATGGAATCAGTCTTGGAGGCGGTAAAACCATGAAGTAGCCCATTATCCTACACATGGATCTGGGAAGAGGGGAGAAATGTTTAGAGGGGAGGGGCAGAGAATGTCCTAGAAGGAAGAAAGTTGACTTAGAGAGAAAGGGGAAAAAGAAAAGGAAAGATGGGACAGAGAGAAAAATGCTAAAAAGGAGAAGGGAAGAAAACAAGATGAGGAGGTGAAATGCAGTTATGATAAAAAGACACTCCTGGGGAGAGATTATGGATTAAATTCTGGCTCCATTATAGTGTAGGAGTTTTTACTTTGATTTTAAAACCAAGACTTCACCCCATATCAAGGAGGAATTCTGCAACGGTGGCAGAGACAGCAGATGAAAGGTTGCTGTGGTGCCCCTGTCTCAGAGGTGGTGCAGACCCAAGCACATAGTCTTGCTGTACTGCTTTCTGTTTTAGGCCTTGTAAAATCCCAGCTGCCTTCCTGCACGTTTCTGTGTACCGGTGCTCAGTCTTCCTTAGTCTGTGAAATAACAAGATATAGAGGGAATGACAGGCAGCTTTGTCAGTTTGCAAAATGTGTGTTAATCCCATTAAACAAAACTCCATTTAATGATTTATAACTAGCTAATTTTCCTTGGGAAATACATGTTAGTCAAATCATGGCACATAATGGCATTTAATGAGTTTTGCCTCTTTCTCTTCACAAATTATTTTATAGATTCTTGTGATTTATTCCAAGATTTTGAATTATTTACTGAATAACTACTATGAAAGTCGAGGAACAGTTTACAATGAGTAATTGATACCAAAGAATCTGCTCTTTTTTAGTTAATTTGCTCAGAAATGCATAGGTATTTTTTTCAGTTTCCTGAATGGATAAGCAAAAGTCTTTAGAATTGGTTTTCCAGAGCAAGTGTGTTGAGTAATTCAACAATCTGCTCTGTCAATATTCTGCAATATCCACTTAAACTGCTTGTTTTTGCAAGTATTCCTGCAATTATGTTCGTTCAGTAGCATATTTATAAGAAGGCAAGGTGAATTCAATTACTGGTATTAACTGGGTGACTATCCATGCAAATTTTGAAATATGCACACTGCTCCAGTTGAATTTTGGCATCCTTCACAGAAAAATCAAGTGTAATCATTCCAGACCAGATGTGAAAGTTATTAACTGAAATATGCAGACAAGGTTCCTTGGGTGAATCTGATATCTTTTATTAGACCAACCCAAATAGTTGGAGAATAGTTATTAAGCAAGCTTTTGGGTTCAAAAACCCTTCGTCAGGCTAAGGAAGTTTCAGCAGTTGGTGTGTGCTCTTCCTGGATGGATAGATGGATGGATGGAAGAGCACACAACAACTGCTGAAACTTCCTTAGCCTGACGAAGGGTTTTTGAACCCAAAAGCTTGCTTAATAACTATTCTCCAACTATTTGGGTTGGTCTAATAAAAGATATCAGATTCACCCAAGGAACCTTGTCTGCCTATGTCCTTAGACCAACACAGCTACAACCTACACCCCTGTAACTGAAATATAACATTCCAGCAATTCATGAAACTATGGTCATGGAACAGAATTTTTCCATATGATTTTTTCATTCCATCTACTAATTGTGAATGACTAGTCCAAATTGGGTCTCATGAATGTGCTCTCTCTTGTATTGCCTTATGTTGATAGCTGGTATGTGTATGTGTAATATTAGGCCTAAATCCCATAGTTTTCTTTGAAAAAATGCCATAGTACCACCCTGCATTTTACATGTGTACTGCAAACACATATACATATATTCAAGTAGACACACATTTTTCATTTGCATACATAAAACTGTTAGTGAGACACAGGGACATCTGGATCATTCCGAATAGGTGCATAAATTTATATTTTGCACCGTCCTTAAAATGAACGTCACTCCAATCCCATAATCTTCCCTCATGTGTATATGGCTGTGCAGAATCTTGGATAATGATAACATGTCAATAAGCTTGTTTCAGGATTATTTTATCAATATATTTATAAACAAAACTTTTGGAAAGACACTAATATACTTCCATAGTTATTTCTAACTTTTATGTATTTTTCTGAGTATTGTTATGTACATCCTGGAGGATTACATAAAAAATTAAAAGCTGGGAGCTTGGTACATCGTATATATTCATTATAGTCCAACAGAGTTTCTCCCAATGACATACCAGGGCCCATAACTCTTTTACATTTCTTATGTTAATCCTCTAGGATGTACATAACAATGATCAGAAAAAAAATCATGGTTATCTTCACCATCATCTAGGATATCAAGAGAAAGGAAAAGGCAAAAATATGATGTATGTTGAACTTCTAATTCTTATAAGGTCCGTTGAAAACTCCATTCTTAACTGTTAAAATGTTGGGCCCAAAAGAGTAGCTTTATATAATTTGGGATATTTTTAAAATAGCAAATATTAGAAGTACAATCTGCCTTAGTTTCTTCACCTTTGAAGGCTGCATAACAAAAAGGAGATATATATTTTCCATCATGGGCTACTCTGTAGCACCCCTTTTTCAATTTTCTACAGAACAACTTGTAAAGTATGCTGAGAGTTCCAAATGGTCTGTGAATTTTAACGGCCATTCATGCAAAGCTATTTTAGTTGGCTTTAAGGCACAACAGCAGGCCCAGTAATTAAAAGATATTATCTGCTTCAGAGAATCTCTTTCAAAAGAAAGGAAGTCTTAAATTTGTGATTGGAAGGTACCATTGTGGCAGCATTCTCTGAGCTCCTTCATAACCCTTCTTGGGATTTTTCTGAATTAATAAGTGATTCAGGTCCAATAGCCAACACTTTAGAAATCATTCCACTGTGACTGAGAATTTGTCACCTACTTTGCATCCAAAATTGCTCTTATCTGATATGGCTTGGGGGACCACCACTTTTCTTGCCAAATCATAGTTTACGGTTGAGGAAACTCATGAGGTCTTTTCCTGTTCTAAATTGATATTGCCCATTAATGCAAGGGATGTATTTGTGGGGATGAGGGTAACTAGTTGTGACCTGGACTCATGCCTGTACCAGAAAGATTGGGTCCACTGCTGGCAGGAATTTTTATTGCCTCCCTTTAAGAGGCAGGGGTGCGAGATGTTCTTAATTCTGTGATTGTCTGGCCCCCACTCAAGAAACCATGTTTGATGCTGACTCCCCAACTAGTTATCATCCTGACTCTAATGACCCTTTTATAGGGAAGGTCACTGAATGGTTGGTAGCCCAGCAGCCCCAGGTGCATCTGGATGCCCTTGCTTTCCTGGACCCTTTTGTCAGTCTGGCTTTTGTCGTGGATATGAGATTGTACTCATGGTCTTTGCTGATTATGGCATATTGTGTCTTGCTGCTCTTACTAGAGCACTCAGTGGCCTTTGATACAATTGACCATAAGGTGCTCATAAAAATGTTTACATGACCTGGTAGGTACTTGTGGGCCACTCTAATTTGGTTCTACTCCTTCCTACAAGAAAAGCTGCATAAAACTCACTGGATCTGACCATAATATTTTAGGTGCTTTCAACCATGAGATCTCTTTCTCTATTATACATGAACTCTTAACTATCCAATACTGTCAGGTCCCCTTCCTTCTCTAATGCAGTCTGTGGCAAAGTGGGGCTCCCCACCTAGCCACAGTGCTAGGTTCCCCACTTGCCTTTGGGCATGCCCCCCCACCCAACTCACCTGCCATACCTTGTTGTTAATGAATTAATTGATGATCTTAAGCAGGAGGCTGCCCATTTACTGCCCCAATGCCAGGGGGTGCTATCTGTGGCTCCGTACCTCCCCTACACTGCCGCCCATACTTCGCAGATGGCATCCAGCTGTTACTTTCACCAGTCCCACACTGGGCCCCATAATCCTCCTATCAGGACCCCTCCAAGATCCCTCTATTTAGGCAACCTACCCTGCTTCATCCAGGCTATCTAGCTCTCTGAAACTATCTTCCCTTCTCAGGTGTGGTTCCCCCAAGGCCTTTGGCCATATAGGCCCTGGCCTCACCTCCAAGGCCAGTCGGAAACCCCAGGCCCTCTTAGCTCTGGGCATCCCTCGTAGTGGGCCCCTGGTCCTTTTGACTGTTCTGGTCCTGGCCTCAGCATTGACCAGTTGAGGGTACTCTCTCAATCAGGTCTGAGTCTTTAGCCCCACTCTATCTCTGGGGTCTGCCTTCTGGCACTATTAGCAGGTGATCCACCCAGTTGTGGGGGCTAGGGGTTAAGGCACCCCAGCCCGCCTTTCACCAGGGTGATAACTGGCCTGGCATTTTCCTGGGGGCTCCCACACCACTGAGAGCCCCACCAGGCCACCCACTCCTGGCAGGGTGCAGTTTTAGGACCAAGAGCCTCCTAGCCATCCCTTACAGCTCCTCCCTTTCCTCTAGGATGCTCCAGCATCCAGGTGATGTTGCTGTCTTCCCAGCCAGCAGGGAACTGAGCTGTTTATATAGGCATCCAGGGATCTAAAATGGCTGCCTCAATCAAGCACCTGCTGGCTGCTTGGCTCTGGTCTTAGAGTGGCAGGCTGCCCTGCCACACATCTTTCCCCTTTAAATGGTACCAGGGGAAGGTTTCCCTAGCTGCTGCTCCAAAGCAGGCTCCCCTCAGAGCCTGTGAGAACCCTTAAGTGGCAAGCACCCCCAAAGGTGCTCTGCCACACACCTCCCTCCTTAGAATGAAATCTGGGGGGCTTCACTTGGCTGCCTTCCCTTCTGGGCTCTTCCCCAGCCTACTGCAGCCCCTGCCACATGGTGAGCACCCCAAAGGTACTCCACCAAACAGTCCTATTGTTTCTCAGTTAACATTGGCGTTTTCCTCACCTGTCCTTCCTCCCCCCACTCCCAATTCGAGGAGCACATATGATCTCTGGGATACTTATTCTGACAGTTCTCTTGGAGAATGTTTCATATGGGATATGTAGGTGGTAGGTTGGGAAGCAGTTCTCTAGAGATTTCTCTATAATGTTTTAAAATGATGGCCAGAGGCAGACAT
>NW_005841985.1:1715629-1727030 GCF_000455745.1 Alligator sinensis
CTTTCTGGTTTCAGTGGTTAGAAACTGGTCTAAACTTGTAAGAGAATGGTAGTTCAGTGCGTGTAGACAAGTTTAAAAATGGCAGAACCCAGGCTAAGATAGGCCTGGATAGACATAGTATCAGATTTAATCACTTTAGGTTAGACCAGTCTATCAAACTTCTGTCCCAGATCCCCTCCCAACTCAGGCTAGGTCACAGTCTCCTGGCATCCCAACCTCCTTTGTGGTGTCCTTCCTTTCCTCATGGCTTCTCTCTCCATCTCTCTGTCAGTAGTCAGGGAGGGGAGGGAAGGAACACAGAGACCCCTGCCCTGTTCACCCCCCCCCCCGCCAGCTAACACATCTCGGGGGGACTGCACAGTGGGGGGCTCTGTTTTCCTCCCCCCACACCTGACTGCTTGACAACTGCAGGCAGGACCTGTGGCTCAGAGCTACATGGTTGTCTTTTGCACTAGGAACTTGGGAGTAGCAGGCAGGGGAATGGAGTCCCTGCTGTGGAGCTCCCACAGCTTGCTGGCTTGGATCTGGAAAGGCCGGACTAGGGCTTTTTTCTCCCACTCCCTCCTGCGCTTGGTTCCTGGTACAGTGGATAGCAGTGTGACTCCCAGCTGTGGCTCCTGGTAGCTGTCAGGTGGTTGGCTGGGGGAAGGGTGGGGGAACAGAGCCTTCCACTGTGAGGGCCTCCCCTGCTGTGCTGTTTCAGGGCTAGAGCCATGCAATGGGGAGCTCCATTCCCCCACCCCGAATCCCCAGTTCCTGGCCCAGCTGACAGCTGCAGCAACACGCTGTAGCTTGGAGCCATGCAGCTGTCCACCAGGTCGAAAGCCAGGGGTCGGGGTGGGGGGGAGTGGAGCCCCCCTGCCATGTAGACCCAGCCCAGCCTCCTACAGACTTGAGCCAGCAAACTGGGGGAGGAGGGGCATGCAGTAGGGTTTCCATTCCTTCACCCCCTGCTCCCAGTTCCTGGTGAAGTGGACAGCTGTGTTGTTTTGAGAGGTGGTCCTGCGTGTCGCTGTTAGGGGAGGGCAGGAACAGAATATATGGCTTTTAGTGTATGATTTGTTTTTTTTTCTGGTTGTAAAATGGCAACCTTCCCCCCCCACAAAAGGAATATTTCAGGGGGGCAAGGGGAGGGACATCTGGTGGCAAAGGTCAGGAGTTAGGGGGTAGGACTTCTGGCCCTAAGATGGCGACAAGGGGGTGGGGCAACTGTCAAGGGATGTGGTCCTCAGCAGTTCACCAGAACTCGTTAACCAGTCCTCCACCTGAAATAATTGTTCGCTCCTGTTTTATGATGTCTGGTTTTGTTTGTTGTTGTTGTCTACTTTAAAAACAGGTTTTGGCTACATATTGTGATTAAGTTTGAATAGCAATCTGTTCCTGTAGGGTTAGAGTGGTGTTGTAGCTGTGATGGTTTGGGAAATAGGAGAGGCAAGTGGTTTTTTTGGTGGTATCTTTGGAAAGTAGGCTATTTTGCACCTGAAAGTTTGTGTAACATGTCTTCCAACTATACACTAGGTCCAGTAAAAGAGATCACCAAAAAAATCCTGACCATCTTTTCCTGGGATTTCAAAGAGCTGAGCATCTTTCATAGTTGTTCAATGGCAGCAGAGGGCACTCAGGACCTCATGGAAGGCACTCCAGAGTATTGGAGAACTGTAGACCTCATGTCCTGATTAGAAAAGATTAAGATGCTGTACTCACCTTGGCAAAGAAATTAAGATACAGAATGTCAGAGCACCTAAAATCAATCAGATGCCTTATATAAAAGGGAGACTAAGCAAAGGCAGAACATAGAGAACACTTATTTTTAGGGGAAAGAAAAATAAGTTGTATATCTATGTAGGATCTGACTTAAAAATCTGACAGTTCTCTCCTGCTCTTTAAATTTTGTTCAATAATCACAGATCAGAGCATAAGGTGAAAGAGGGAGAAGAGGATGTTATTGAGGGAGAATTAGTGAATTTAGAGATTTTGAATAGATATAGGTTCCTTTTGAAGATACTCTTGATAAGAGGATAATAGTCATTGGCAACAACCACCTATGCACATTGCTGCTGTTGATTGTAACCAAAGCTGAAGTATTCTTCTTAAATATTAGGACCTTAATGAAATTAAACAAACAGCAGCTATGTGGCTAGGCAGATTACTGGGCAGTGAAACACCTCTAGCATAAAGAGAAGGGAAGGAAATAAAAAAATGGCATTGCACAGACACAATCAATTAAACTGTACACTAATCAAGTGAAGGTCACTTTTCTTGCCTTCTGGGTTGCAAACTTATTAATCAATGCAGAATAACGTGGGTGCTGTCCTATTTCATGCTCAGTAAAGATGACAGCAAGCCCACAATTGATGCTGCATCATGGATGAGTAAAAATATAACTTTGGCACATAGCCAGCATTCTGCTAAGGAACCGGAAAGAAGACAAAAAGTGATAGTCTACAGAGAAAATAAACTTTGATTTGTAGCTGACAGGACTGACCTCTGGTGTTTTCCTCAATTTTTTAAGGCTAGTCTCAGGTTCCATTTTTAAGAACATAAGTTTCCAGCTCTGTTTACTGGAGACTTCTCCCAGGATGGCAAGTTTACCTTGGAGATTTATCCTAGTACTCAGAGGTTATATTTGCTTCCCTCAGTAGTACTAGACATGAGCATTTACAAAGCTCACAGTTATGGTTTCCCTGACTTTTGTTTTGTGAGCCCCCTGGTTTGATTGATGTCTTGTTCAGGAGACTCAGACTGTTACCTGTATTGGTAGGGTCTCCATTATGTACTGCCACTGAATCAATCTTCTGTTGAGCTGCCAGCTCAGCCTCTTAAAAATAGAGGAGTATTGGATGAGGGGTATTGGTGGAGGAATGCAAACTGAGTCCAAAAACGTCATTGTCAGTTATTCCATCAATCAGTTATTCCCATAAATCAATTTTTCACCTATCTAGTGCAAGATGTCGGGTGTTATGGATGGAAATGCTGTAGGGATAGAAGAGCAAGAGAACTAAGCAAAGAGAGGAACAGAAAGGTAAAAACGGCATAAAAAGGAACTGGACAACAGATATGGACGCAAGATGAGATTGAGAAGGAAAGTTTTCTGTATTTCCTTTTTTAAAGAAGGGGAAAGAAATATCAGGGTGATTAAAAGAAAAACATTATGGAGATGGATGAGAAAGTAAAAACCATGGAGAAAGCAAATGTTGTTACTTTTATTAATAAATGTAATTTATTTACTAGTGTGACCAAATGATTTGTAATAGTCTCTTACAATAGGCTATATTTCTGGAAGTTTGTGGTAAGGAGGTAAAAGGAATGTATTCTGAAATCTTCTGGTATATTATATCAGGGCTGCCCAACCTCTAAGTGGCTGGGGCCACACACCCCATGGGCTGCACGTTGTGTGAGCTGCACTGGGCCGTACATCCCACAGATGCCCCCTCCCACTGCTGGTGCATGTGCCCATGACTCCCCACCAGTTTACCCTTCCCCATACCGCACACCCACTATAGCTGCTCCACACACCCACAAGCTCCCCACCACTGTACTGCATGCCTACAACCCCCGTGCTATACTGAGTGCACCTGGCACCCCAGCCTTGCCCTCAGCTCCCTGAGCTCCTGTACTGCCCCACCCCGCTGGGGCAGGGGCAGGAAGTGTTAACTGGCGGGAGGACGTGAGCCCAAAATCTCTGGCTGCAGTTGCAGCTGGAGTGATACAAGGAGCAGCAGCTGGATGGGGGCGGGGAGGCAGCAACTTCACTGCCCATAGGCTGCTTGCAGTTAAACAGCCCTGCATTATAATGTGAGGAGGGAGTACTCTGCTATCTACTATTTTGTCACGGATACTATGGGGAAAAGGAGGAAATAAACTAACATTTAATCATAATTCATGCTAATAAGCAGCTCTCAGTGCATTGAATTTTTGTGTGTCATGAGTACCACTCTGTAAGTATACAAAAAAATGTTGCAAAATTGTAAGCGCACTAAAAATACATGGCCCTATTCATCCATGAACTCCTAGTGACCTAAATGCATGGTATCTAATTATTTTTATTTTAAATGGACAAACATCAGCTGATTACTTTGCTGTTTGTTGCTGAATTCATTTTGGTCCTTCACTGATGGAAATGGGAGTTTCAGAAACACAAAATGAGTTTAGTGGTAGTGCTCTTCCTGACTTCAGTGGAGCGCAATAAAGACCACAAAATGCAAAATGTATTTATTACTTCGCCACGCATCCTGCTTTGGGTAACAAACCAAACAATTCTAGTTATTGTAACATGCCATTGTCCAGTGTTTGCCACACCATTCACAGATTCACAATTATGCTCAAAATAAATAAATAAATGATGTCAGGATAGAATTGGTACATGGCAGAACAAAATGTTACTCACAGAACTAGGAAACTAATAAATTAAAAAAAAAATCACATTTGTGGCTCTCAGTCAGATTATCCACCTAATATGTAACTTTGATTACACATACATTTAAAACTCCAGTTCATTCTCTCTCTCTCTCTCTCTATCCAGAGAAAGAGAGATTCCAATATTTGCATTTGTTGAAACTGGAGATTCTTTGCAGTTGTTTCAGTTTTCATATTCAACTTGATTCACTTTAAAATTAAGAGATTAAAGAGTCAAATTGTTGCATGTTGCATTATTTGATGTGGTTGATAGCATCTATAGGGTTGTGATGTTCCTAGGAATTTTCCTGGAGACTTTCAAATCTATAATGTTAGGTGCCTACTACTTCTAAGCAGTGATTTATATGTGCAAAGTTTTTCTTATTTAATTGTGATCAGTTTCTGAATAATAATCAATGTTGATGTAACCCTGCTTACATTATACATGTTCTGCTATGTTTATCCCTGTTAAAGCAACTTTGTGTATTCCTTCTTTATATATCCTTATTAGTACAGGCAGTTCTCAGACTTACGACACAATTGGTTCCTGAAAACCATGTCTTACAACATTTTGACTTAACTCGGAACCAGTTTTCCCATAGGAAACAATGTTATAAATGGGGCATTGGTTCCCGAACCAAGGCCCAGTACCCTATTTTCACTAAAAACAACCCAGAATTTTATAGTCAATCAATTATAGATGAGTAGTATTGCTACATTAATGTATTTATATTGTCAATAGCAATCATATTAATTTGGAAGGACTTCTTTGAGGTGACTTTGCTGGATTTTTTGAAGGGTACTTGGCTAGAGTCTTAGGAGTCTTCGCTTCTTTGTTTTTCTGGAGTCTTATCTGCTTTGTTAAAGAAAGTATCCAAGGAAGTTTGGATAGATGTTCTCTTCATTTGCTTGTTAATTTCTCTGTAGCAACTCCACTATTGGCGCAGGGGCTATTGGCGGCTCCAGGAGAAGCTGCAGCTCATCCCTGTTGAAAAGTGGGCAGTGCCGGGCTATGCTCCAGCAGTGCTGGGAGCAGGGGCTATGGGCAGCCATGGGAGAATTCACAGCTTGTCCAGCTGCACCCCTGTTGCTCCCCCCATGGTGAGGTGGAAGGCACTGGGAGTGGGGGCTCTGTCCTGCTGCTGCTTGCCCAGCCAGGGCAGAGGGGCATGGGGCAGAGGTGCTGCGCTGCCTTGGACGAGTGGTGCGCAGCAGCAGAGCCACTCCAGCCTCCCCGCACCTCCCAGACAAGCTTCAGTTTTGCTCTACCCTGGCTCCCAGCACTTTCTGCCTGGGGTGCATCCCTGGCCGTGGCTGCCCCGCACAGATCCAGGGCACTCCCTCCCCCCCATGCCCTCCTGGACCTGTGGCGTGCAGTGGTGGGAGTCTCCCCATACCTCCCTGCCCTGGCTGAGCAGCACTTGCCCCAGCCACAATCCTTCCCTCACTGTGGGGGCGTTGATCTGTCTCCCAACATGCCCCTTCCCTCCCCCCTCTGCCCACTACTGGACACAAGTGTGTCCAGCATTGTAAAGTTGAAACCTATATCAGAACGTCGAAACAGGATGTCAGTTTACAAATGTTGTAAGTGTCATTTGACATAACTCAAAATGTTGTTAGTCAAGGACTGCCTATATGCATATTCAGAGGTTTGAGGGCTACTCGCACCTGTTGTATTTTTTGTAAACCTGTTTTAACTGTTTGTAGTATGCAAATGTAATGAGCAGGTGGATCAGGTTTTGTATCTACCAGCCCTTCCTTCCAAAATTGGGAAGTCTGTAGGCACATAAATGTTGTGAAAATTATACAACTTCCTTGCTTTGTTTGGTGTAGGTGGTAGAGCCCTCAGAGCACAGCAGTAACCTGTGGTGGCAAGGAGCAGCAGGATCCTTTGTGGTGGGCCCTCATACCCAGCACCTGCCACTTCTGGCTGGTGTAGATGTTCGGGCTCCCCGACAGCAGCCCTGGATGAGTGTCTCTTACTAATGGACTAGGTTAGGTGGCAGCTCCCCTGGGTTGGTTTGTCAGTGACTGAGACAGACTGTTATCTGTTTTGTTTCATAGTAGCTAGGGTCAGGAGGGACCTGAACAGATCATCTAGCCTGACCCCCTGCCACAGGCAGGAATGAATGCTGGGTTCACAAGACCCCAGACAGGTGATCGTCCAACCTCCTCTTGAATTTGCCCAAGGTAGGGGCGAAGACCACTACCCTGGGAAGTTGGTTCCAGATTTTGGCCACCCTAACTGTAAAATATTGCCTTCTGATCTCTAACCTAAACCTATTCTCCATCAGCTTATTACCATTGTTCCTTGTCACCCCAGGTGGTCCTGGGGAGACCTGGGCTCTACCTGTTTGCTGTTGATCTCCCCTGATGAGCTTATAGGCAGCCACTAGGTCCCCCCTCAACCTCCTCTTGCTGAGGCTGAACAGGTTCAGGTCCCTCAGTCTCTCCTCGTAGGGCCTGTCCTGCTGCCCTCTCACCAAGTGGGTGGCCCTCCTCTGAACCCTCTCCAGGCTGGCCACATCCCTTTTGAAGTGCGGCGCCCCGTACTGGACGCAGTACTCCAACTGCGGCCTGACCAAAGTCGCATAGAGGGGGAGTATCACCTCTCTGGACCGACTTGAGATGCACCTTTGGATGCATGACAAGGTATGGCTGGCCTCGCTGGCTGCTGTCTGGCATTGGGTTGTTTTGGGTTTCAGGTAATATTTATTTCATAGATTTCATAGACCGTAGGGCTGGAAGAGGCCTCGCAAGACCATCTGGTCCAGCCCTCTTCCCAAAGGGCAGGAAGTCAGCTAGGATCAGATGACCCCAGCATCTTGAACATGTCCAGAGTAGGTGCTTGCACCACTTCTGGGGGAAGTCTATTCCAGACTCTGGAGACTCGGACCATAAAGAAGTTCTTCCTTATATTCAGTCTAAAATGGTCTTCCAACAGCTTGTGACCCTTGGACCTTGTTTTCCCTAGGGGAGCCCTGGTGAACAGATGTTCTCCCAGATCCTGATATACTCCCAGAACCTGTATTATACTTATAGGCTGCCACCAAATCCCCCTTGAACCTATGCTTCTCCAGGATGAAGAGTCCCATGCCTCTCAGCCTCTCCTCATAAGGCCTGCTCTTTTGACCTCTGATCATGTGCATGGGTCTCCTCTGGACTCTCTTGAGCTTCTCCACATCCTTTTTAAAGTGTGGAGCCAGAATTGGATGCAGTACTCCAGCTGCAGCCTCACCAAGGTCGAATAAACTAGGAGAATGACATCTTGAGTCTCGTTTGAGATGCATCGGTAGATGCAAGCCAGGGTTTTATTTGTTTTGCTGGCTTCAGCATCGCATTGGTGGCTCGTATTCATCTTGTGGTCAGTCATGACCCCCAAGTCTCTTTCAGATGTAGTGCTAGTGAGTGAAGCACTGCCAAGCCTATAGGTATGAAGTTAAGGTTAAGGCTTAATAGTTAAGGTTTTCTTTAAGGTGGTGTATATGTTCCCTTTCCCTCGTTTAGTTTAACCCTGTTTTATTTTAATGTTGCCCGTGAGTGAAAAAGTCTGTTCAATCTAGAAACCCAAGTAAATTTATTTTCTCTGGTTTCTGGGTGAGGACCTGAGCTATATCTAGAAAGCTGGCATTAAAACCCCCTAAATTTGAACCTAGCCCTTGATACTGGCATTCAGTACCTGGCATAAAGGTTGCATTATTTCCAGTGTACTGTATTTATTCAAATATATGACAAGATTTTTTCCCCCTAATCAATATGGGGGGTGGGGAGAATGGAGTCTGACAATAAGGAAGGGGCCACAGGGGAAAGAAGCTGGGGTGGGTGGCAGAGGGCAAGGTGGGCTACCTGACCCCCCAGTTTTATTTTCCTTGCAATAGCAGTGGAAGGCGGACAAATTCAAGGCAAACCTCCAATAATTAGATTCTATACCTGGCAAATTATAACAAATTTATAAATTTTTCATATATAGAATCCAATTATTAGGGGGGCACCTTATATTTGAGGAAATATGGTAATCCATTGTGGGTACGACCCATTGTCAAAGCAACTGAAACCTAAAGTCTGCAGTTTCTATGGCCCTGTGGTTTCTCTGTTATGTAAAGATTAAAGCTGAAGTCGAGTGAATGGAAAAGGGAAAAATCACATCTTTTTCTTAGAGTGCAGTGGTCTACATAAGGCTCTGAGACGGAAAGAGATTTTAACCTTCAGAGACTATTTAACTGACTGATAGATCTCAGCTCATGAAAGACATGACAGGATATAGTGCTTTCAATAGCAGGGAACTGAACTGGGTGATGCAAGTGGTTCTTTCTGGTCCTGTGTTCCTGTCTCTTTGCTGGGAGTCTCTGTAAACAGATCTTCCACTTTACTGTTGCTTAAAAGGTCAGCAGCCTATGCAGCACCAACTTCCCACAATACTCTGGATTTCACTTTGGTCTAGATTCCATGTTGGCTGGAGGTTTCAGGGAATGCAAGGTTAAGATGAACCTGGCAGATACACCTGGTATC
The DNA here is from genome assembly GCF_000455745.1 of Alligator sinensis. Classification (NCBI taxonomy): domain Eukaryota; kingdom Metazoa; phylum Chordata; order Crocodylia; family Alligatoridae; genus Alligator; species Alligator sinensis. The sequence continues at coordinate 1,724,534 of NW_005841985.1, forward strand.
TTCAACTCCAGATAGGTTATTCAGAATCTGTAAAGATTTTGCTTAGTGCTTTTAGGTTCCTTTTGAGAGGGTTCTGCTAGAGATTATCTCCCCCAGAGCCTCTTATAATAAGGGATGAACATCTTTGAAGTTAAGAATTTATTCTTTATCTTCATCTTATTTTTATATCTTTTCGCATTGCTGTTGGCTATGCTCCTGTGGATTATTTGAAACACTGCATCTCCATTCATCAGCTTTCCATTCCTCCGACACTTACAAACTTCTTATTCTCTCCCCAACCCTATTGTTGTCACTTAGGTAATTTTATGCCCATAGCTCTTTCTGATTTCCTTGTCCTCCTGCCATCTATTTTAGTTGCTCTTTTAACTTGCTTTTGCTCATCTGTAAGCCCCCAGGAATCTCAATACAGGATACCCCTTTTAAAAGTAGCAGGAAGCAATTTATAAAATCAAATCAAGAGGCTGCTGAAAGGAACTTGCCTAGGTATTGAAATTCCTGCATCAGGCCTATCACTTTTCTTTAGGCTATGGCATATCATTTAGAAAGATGTATCTTGCTTTAAAAACTTAAAATGATCACAGAGAGAACTATGTATGTTATTTCAGTTGTTAATTATCCTCAGTCTTAAAAATGTGCATCAAGTATCTCAAGTCTTAGTTTGTCTAGATCCAACTTGCAACCATTGCCTTTGATTTTATTTTGAAATTCCATCTATTTCAGAAATGTATTCCCTGTGATAGGTTGATCCAATGATAAAACAACACTCTTTAAAGACCACCTCACCATCAACGCACAGTGGAAGGAGAACTTTTGAGTGCTCTTGAACTGAGATTTTAATGTCAAAGACAACATCACTAAAGCCATTCCACAACACCCCCACCTTGACCTTACATATCCACCAATTTATCAAGAGGCTTTGAAAACCATTAAGCAGATGAAGAAGAAAACGTGGTTCTGAAGGAATAGCAGCTGAAATTTATAAGCAAGGTGGAAAAAAACTCTCTTACCAACTGCACATCGTTATTATGAAAATCTGAAAACATAAACAGATTCACAGTGACTGGAGAGAAGCCACTATCATTACCATATTCAAGAAAAGAGATGGACTGGATTGCAGAAATTATCATGGTATTGCATTCCTGTTCATAGCTGGGAAGATTTTTACCTGCATTCAACTTAGTAGACTCACCTACCTGCTGCAAGAGATTCTGAGTCCCAATGTGGTTTCAGGGCACTTGGAGGTAAAATAGATATGATCTTTGTTGCTGGACAGCTTCAGGAGAAATGCTGTGAGCAACACCAAGATTTTTATATGGCCTTCGTTGATCTGATTGAGGCTTTTGAGTGAGTCAACAGAGAGGCTGTATAGAAGATTCTGATGAAATTTAGATGCCTGCCAAAATGTGTTACCATTTTCAGACTTCTTCAAAATGACATAGCAGCAGCTGTCCTAAGCAATGGCTCAGAAATTAATCCTTTCACTATTAGAACTGTAATTAAACAAGGATATATGATTGCACCAATACTCTTTGCCATGTATATCATGGCTACTCTGCATCTCATTGGTGATTGACTTATATCTGGAATCAACAGCCACTATCACGTGGACAGGGATCCTTTAACATCAGCTGGTTACATTCCAAATCCAAGATAACGGTTTTTCATTACTGATTTTCAATATACTGACAATTATATTGTACATGCCCACTCAGTTGACAAGCTCCTGGTCACTCCTGCTTGCTTCTGTGAAGCATATGAAATGTTTGAACTCACTGTCAACTTAACAAAAACCAAGAACTTTTACCAACCCACCCCAAACCAACCAGCTGCTCTGCCACCTATTACAATTAGAGGACAATCTTTGAATGATGAGCATTTCCCCATCCTGAGTAGCCATCTTTCCCAAAAAGTAAACATAGATGATGATATTCAACACTGGATAAATGCTGCCTTTGGACATCTCAGAAATTGTGTCCTTTATCATCATAACATCGGGACCCAAGCCAAACTTCTCATCTATTGAGCTGTTGCCATCCCTACCCTGTTTGTGAAACGTGGATGCCATATTGGAAACCCCTGAAAGCTTTGGAGTATTACCATCAGCAATGTCTTTGGAAAATCTTCCATATCAGTTGGAAAGACAAGGATGAATGCCAGTGTTCTGGTTCAGGCAAAGACTCCCAGAATTAAAGCCCTGCTTATATGGCACCAGATATGTTGGACAGGACATGTCATAAGGGTACCTGACAACTGGCTCCCATAACAAGTCCTATATTCCCAACTCTCTGATAGTCACCACTCAGGAGTTGGGCAAAAGAAGAGATTCAAGGACACTTTGAAGGCCCATCTGAAGAAATAAGATATTAACATCAATACTAGGGAGACTCGAGTGCTGAATTGCTCCCAATGACACCATGAGATATGACAAGGCATTGACCATTTTGAGCAAACTTGCATCACTATGGAGGTTGATAGATGAAAGAGACAAAGGGAAAGA
>NW_005841985.1:1727061-1728594 GCF_000455745.1 Alligator sinensis
GAGCTGTGACCCAGCATCACCAGAATGTACTCCTTCCTCCTGGAACTATTTGCCACATCCACAGTTAAACATGTGAATCTCATATTGGCCTCAATCATCCGTGGACTTGCTGATGACTTCCCCACTCTTTACTGGAAGACTGTCATCCTTCTATCAAGGGACTGCTGCTGATTATGATTTATGGACTGCTGATCAAATCATCACTTAACTGCCTCTTATATAAACTTAAAAAAGAGGCCTTCATTAGTTTCTTTTGATAAAGCATATCTTTCAAACATAATATTCTTCAATCTCTCTTTTGAAATATTTTTCCAAATAAAATGCCCATAAACCCATAGAATCATAGGGCTGAAAGGGACCTTGTGGGCAGTGGCAGGGGGCTCCATCAGCCTAGCTTCCTCACTTCCCTTCCAGTCTTGGCATGTAAAAAGCAGGAGCAGGTGGGTAAGTGGGATGTGCTTCTTGGCAATGGTCTCAGGAGCACGGAGGAAGCAGTACCGGTATACCCAAAGAAGGCTCTGTTCAAGGCTTTGTACAAACTCCCTTTCAGTGATTATGATGAGTCCAAGAATGTGTGTTCTAAAAGTAGCACAGAACAAAGAATTGATCTCTAGAGAGGTGGAAAAAACCCATCAACTTCTATCTGAACCTGTCAAACAAGGAAAGCCTGTAGCATCCGCAGGCACAGATTCCATTTGTGGCATCTTTATATGAGGTATAGCTTTCAGATCCACAAGCACTCATGGTTTTGATAACAGTAAGTAGTCCTGACAACACAGAGACCTTGGCATTGTGTTAACTCAGATAGAGTCCTTCAGAAAAAGCTATTCACAAGTGTTGTGAAGACTTTTTGTTCAAAGTGAACTTGTTGGTCCTCTGCCTCATAACTATGAATACTAACTCAAATGAATTATATTAACTGATTGATATATGTTGCTTACCATTAATTCAGATTTAAAATAAGTGTGAAAGTTACAAGGATGCATTTTGGATATTAGAAACATCCTTATAGTATAAACAGTCAGCCAGCTGTGTAATAGTTTATTCCATGCAGCATTCATGGTTCAGTTATTAGACAAGTGGAAAAAGATGTGGAGAGAGAGAGACAAAGCCTTTCTTTAGGCTTGAAGTATGAGAAATGGCTACTGAAGAATGAGGAGGTCCTTTTTACCTGTTGTCTATAATCTTACAACTTCTAATATCAAAAGGATAATCTGGACTGATTAAAATCACTTTCCTCTGCTGCAGCTCTGAAATGCTGAACTTTTGCTCTCCAAGGAAAATACTAATTTGATATACTGGAGGCAAATGAGGAGACAAACTTCACTTACTCAGAGTTAAACCTACAGTACATCTGGTGTTGATGCCGAGGAAGGAAACAGGTGTTGGCTGTGACACATTTTAGCACAGTTGCATGAGTTCTGCTGCAAAACACCCACCACCCAAGCACAGAAGTTGTCTTTACACCCTCTCTATGCCAGAAGTCAGGAAATCTTCACCGGTCAGGGTTGTCAGCTGTGGGGATTTGGGGGG
>NW_005841985.1:1728609-1737306 GCF_000455745.1 Alligator sinensis
GGGGGGGGGGGGGGGGGGCTTATGGAGGCTGGGGCAAGCAACTTGTTGGTTTCATCTTTATTTTTGATATTCAACTGTACTCAAATGCTTATTAACAGTACTGATAATAATGATCATTAAAACCACACGGAGGGCCTAAATGCTATGACAAATTAAGTCAGTAAACTCTAAATTAGTACAGCACTGAATCTGTGCTTTTAATCTTTATGCCGTGCAAACTGCACATGCTAACCTATGAGTCAGCAGTTGTCTACTCATTTGTTTTTAAATTTGTAATCAAAATGTCCTTATCCATTTTCATGAACACATTTTATGCATGTATAAAGCTCAAGTTCACGTTGTTAAACATGAGCTCCTCTGCACTTTAGGACTGGATTTTTCAAAGTCACATTTTTCTTCCCGGGCCTACCATTAATCTGCTGGGTGATCCTGACACTTTCCTTATATACACCCTGCCTCAGCTTGCTTATATTTAAAATGGAGGCAGTAATCGTTGGCAGTTCCTCGATATGATGATGACAGGCATCCAGTAAACAGGGAAGTTATTGGTAGGGATATCCATAAATCACACCATAAGTGCCCCTCCTGCAGTGGCTCCTCTAATGTTTTTCTTTTTGCTGCTTGGCCCCTCCCCACTCCCACCCGGACATTTGCCACTGATTGCTGGAGAAGTGAAAATCGTGGCATATTTAAAACTGCAGCTTTCACTTCCCAAGTGATACAGTGGCAAATGGTCAGGCTGGTGGGGCCCTTCCACCAGTTGGGGTGGGGGAAAGCAGCAAAATGAAAAACATTAAAGGAGCTGCTGCAGGGGGCACTTTCAGCAAGATCTATGGAGATCCCAAGTTATCACTGAGTCTGCAGATGACTGAGGCCAATCTGAGATGCACATGTTTGACTGCAAACTGGCAGATATTTCTGGAAGGAAGGAGTAGACCTTAATGAAATTGGGTCGCAGCTGTTTCCCTTCGTCTCATTTATCCATCTCCATAGTGAGGTAAGTTTGCTTGAAACAATTGATGCCTTATCATACATCACAGCACCACTGGGGGCAATTCAGTGCTCAAGTCTCCCAGGTATTGATGTTAATATCTGATTTCATAAGATTGTCCTTCATGGTGTCCTTGAATCCCTTCCTTTGCTCTAGAGTGGTGACCATTGGTGAGTTGGGAGTATAGGACCTGTTTTTGGAGCTACACTCTCAATTTCCAAGTATGTTACGATATGCGACTTTGATCTATTTAGCACTTGGAATTAACTGCTATTTCTAAAGCATTTTAAATATAAATATATTAGATAATGAATACTTAACACATTTGCAACATTCCTCATTTAAGGCACAGGTACCTTGCCCCTGGACTATATATTCCAGTACCCCAGTGAAGCATGGCATCCCCACATCATTTACACTAAACCCTAAAATGGATCTAATACTGCCACCTTACAGCAGTGCTAGGCATGCATCAATAAGCACTGGGGTATGCTTACTGGCATGTGCCCATTACTGTTCAAAGATGCCTCACATCAGTGTCCGGGTTAAGCATTCTGTGTTTTTCCAGTGCTCCCTAGCATGGCCTGAAGGTGGTTTTGCTTATTCAGTGATGATGTACTTCAGAGGACAGAAATAACCATGTCCTTTTTTACTCATGTTTTGGTGCTAATTGCTTTACATTTTCATGAAGGTTACAGGAGGAAGCAATCTTGTTTGGTGAAGGTTGAAAGAGATGACCAATTAGCCTGCCCATGGTGTTGTGGGTATATCTCTTCTGGTGTAGAAGGGAGTCTTTGTGGAAAGGTGCAAAGTGGTTAAGGGTGGCACTGCATAGCGTAGTATGTTTGCTGTATAACATCCTCTTTCAAGTCTTTCAGAAGCAGTTCTCTCCTACATAGCCAGAGTGGAGAAAGATGTAGGCACATTCAGAGTCTCTGCATCTTTAATGCAAAAAGCAAATTCCCAATGCCGATATGAAGATGACTCATCATGCTCAATGTAACTGTATTAATCCAGTAGCTGGAAAGGGAGGAGCTGTTCTGTTTAAATCAAAATGAATCCAAACACAGCAATTAACTCGAAATTCAACCCAAGCTTATGATCAGCAGGGAACTAAAAACAGAGTTTCCATCAAATTGGATAGGGGCTTCAGTTATAAAGACAGACCTTCTCCTTAGAAATACTGCATTCCAAAAGATAACTGTAAGAGAGTTTGCCTTGTAAAGGCTAGGAAGTCTAAAGATTGGTCCCTTTCTAGTTCTCTGCATTATTATTATAACAAATAAGAATCTGAGAAGTAGGCGGACATGTGTATACTGAGTAGGCAAACAAAATTGTGACAGCTTCTAATTCCTAACAGCTCAGTTAAGATGGCCATGCAATTCAGCTTGTTGGATCGTTTCAGCAATGGATAAAATAAATTAGGTTTTTGCTGTCTGAGCGTTGCCCTCAATTTAAGCATTTTTATTTCCCAGCCTACAAGCCCCAGATTGTTCCTATAAATAATGAGTAGAGCACTTAACAGGAATTATATATACCTCTGCTCCTTCCTCTGTGTCTTTTAAATAAAGCAGTCTCAGCCAGACTGCTGGCTGCAGGGCCAGGAGACCGAGGCTAGATCTCTAAAGCAGGCTCCATGGCAGCCTCATCAAGCAGACTGCCTGAAACCAGGAACTGTGGTGCTTGTAGGGTCCACAATGCAGCTCCTCCAGAGTATGAGCTCTAGAAGTACTGAGGTTCCTAGTTGGGGGGGAAAATTGTGTGATGTGCCAGGCATCCTAGGAACCTGGTAGCACTGAGTCCTTGGCTTGGGAGAGCAGGGCTTGCCCCAGGGTGGCAGAGCTCTTGGTAAAGCCATATAGAATGGACATTTGAGTAATTTTCCCTGAGAAGCTGGGAGAGTCTGTGGAGTTGTGAAGTCTGAGGAAGTGTTTTGTTTTGCAAACCCCCCATATTAGTGTTTTCAAACCTTCTTTTTTAGAATTTCTAGCTTGCAATTAATTAAAAAAACATAATTTTCTCTTCAATTGGAAATCCTGTGCTTGAGTCAGCAAGTTAAAAATGCTAGCGATAACCTGGTGCCTTCTTTACATTGCCACTATTGCTACTTCTTTACCATAACCTAAAAGGGAAACTTCAGCCTTTAATTGGAACATTCTCCATACAGGGTGGACAATGCTGGCTGTAATCCAGAAAAGCACTAGAGTATGTGTGCATGTGAATGCTGCTGTTGACTGCATTGGGATCATTGGTTTAAAGTTAAGAATATGCTTAAATGTTTTCTTGGGCTGACACTAGGATTCTCAGTAGCTTGCAAGACAGAGCCCTAGAAAAAGGCGATGATTTCTCTTCCACAACGGGCAAAGCCTGACTCCTATATAACATTTGAAACAATGTCTATAATGTAAATCTAGTGCCTTTTCTCAGATGTGGCATGCAGTCTACATAATATTCTCCAAGAGTTGACCATTAAAAATTTTACTACAATAATTAAAAGATTTTCAGCTGTGCAAAAAAATGTAGATAAAGGAATTCAGAGAGAGACAAACTCTTAACAATCTAATGGGATTATCATCAAATTGTAGCTGATTCAGCTTTTGAGAACTAGAATTTAATAAGATGTGCCATTTTTATAAAGACATTATCAACTTTAGGAAATATTATAAAGTACAGGTCCTAAGAAATAAAAATTGTTGCTGACCTGAAAAAAGGGCTTAAAAGTGATCTAGTTTCCTTGCCAAAAAACTCACAATGTGAATACTGAATGAAATGGCACTAAAGTTAGTAATATAATCCAATTGTGAAATGTAGGAACAGAATTGGGTTTTTTTGGTAATACAGATGAATACATGAGGAGACAAATCTTATAATACGCTTAGATAGGTTTACTTTAAATAGAAAATGAGTGACTAGTTCATTTGATCAAATGTATAGTTAATGTTGAGAAATGAAGTAGTTCTGTTTCTCTCTCAGTCAACATCTGTATAATTTTATGAAACTGTTGTTAGAATTTTAGTCCCAGAGAAACATGATTATTTTATGAATTTCACAGTTGGCTGTCTGCTGCCTTTTTTTTGGAGGTTAAATGTTAATAAATAATTCCCTAGGTATTTGCAAAGCACCAATATTCCCTATCCATATTGTCATCCAATGCTTGCCTAACATATTTCAAATAAAGCCTTTAGTATATAATAGGAAAATATATTTAATAATATATATATATAAAAGTAATGCACCCTTCTCCTTCCTTTTCTTTAACCAGCATAGCTGTTTTGTTTTGTTCATGTTTCACTGTCCTCCAGTCTTAGTCCTAGCTTAACAACTCCACTTTGCAGTTAAATACATCTCATATTCACAAATCCAGCCTATATTTGGCCACCTTTGGCTCCAACCTTTTCTTCCCTCCCTACACTTTTCTCTCCCCATGGGATCATGCCAGTTCCTTCCAAGAAAAAATGGCAAAATATGATGCGACTCTCTCCTTTCCACTCCTAGAATTCTCTTCCATCTCCCTTCTGATAGATGCAGACATTTCTTGTATGCTGTCCTGTAGCCCCTCCAATGGCCCCAGCATCCTCAAATCACTCATGCCCACAATCACTCCCTTAATTTCTGGCTTTCCTCTTACTCTTTCCTTCATAATACAAAATGTTTTAGCCCTTCCCATCTAACCTTATAGCCTTTTATGACCAGGTCACACACTGCCTTTACACAAGAGCTGAGACTGATGTCATCTACCCGGTCTTTAAGAAGGCCTTCAACACAGTTTTTCACCCTATTCTCATAGGGAAGCTAGCAGGCTGTGGAGTGGATGCCTACACAGTCAGGTGGGTGGCCAACTGGCTTAGGGATCGCACCCAGAGAGTGGTGGTGGACAGGTTGTTCTCGGCCTGGAGGGTGGTGGGCGGTGGGGTCCCGCAGGGTTTGGTCCTTGGACCGGTGGTATTTACTATCTTCATCAGTGATTTGGATGAGGGTGTGGAGAGCACCCTGTCCAAGTTCGCAGATGATACCAAGTTATGGGGCAAAGTTAACACACCGGAGGACAGGGAGCAGATACAGGCCGACCTGGACAGGCTGGGCCAATGAGCAGAATGAAATAGGATGCAATTCAACAAAGATAAATGCAAGGTACTCCACCTAGGGAGGAGGAATCCCCAGCACACCTGCAATTTGGGGGATGACCTCCTCAGCAGCTCAGTGGCTGAGAGGGATCTTGGAGTCATAGTTGACTCCAAGATGAACATGAGCTGGCAGCATAACGAAGCCATCAACAAGGCCAATCACACCTTGTCGTGCATTAGCAGATGCATGACCAACAGATCAAGGGAGGTGATGCTCCCCCCCTCTATGTGGTATTGGTCAGGCTGCAGTTGGAGTACTGTGTCCAGTTTTGGGCACTGCACTTCAAGAGGGACACAGACAATCTGGAGAGGGTTCAGGGGAGGGCCACTCGCATGATTAGTGGCCTCCATGAAAGACCCTAAGAGGGGAGGTTGAGGGATCTGGATCTCTTCAGTCTTCAGAAGAGACGGCTGAGGGGAGAACTTGTAGCTGCCTATAAGTTTATCAAGCGAGGACAATAGAGAACTGGAGATGTGCTATTTACCAGGGCACCCCTAGGAGTAACTAGGAATAATGGGTGCAAACTAGTGGAGAGTAGATTCAGGTTAGACATTAGGAAGACATTTTTTACAGTAAGAGTGGCCAGAATCTGGAATTGGCTTCCAAGAGAGGTGGTACTATCACCTAACTTGGAGGTCTTCAAAAGGAGACTTGATAGACACCTAGCTGGGGTTGTCTGACCTCAGTTCTCTTTCCTGCCAGGGGCAGGGGGTCAGACACGATGATCCTTTGTGGTCCCTTCTGACTCTACAATCTATTAATCTTAAAGGAATACCTCAACTTACTAGTGCCTCCAAGCTCTCTTGTACTTTGCTCATCCTCCACTTCATGTTTGGAACTACCCTTTCCTGTAATTCCTACAAAAAACCTTGGCAACAGTTAGGCCTCTGGTCTGCCAAGATTACTGCCGATCATGCTAACCATGTTGCCATCCCACTGCCCCAGTTGTCTGTCTCCATCAGTTTTGTTCTTATACTTAGCTTGTAAGCCATCTGGAGCAAAAACTATGTTTTTTTCTATGTTTGTGCAGCCCTATGGGGTTCTGGGCTATGATCAGAGTTCTTGAGCACTGCAGTGTACAAATGAATCCTCATAATCCATTTGAATCTAGCATTTTACACTCAGATTTCTTTTAACTACAACTTGTGATCCAGTTCAGTGTTCTGCACTGACTTGTGTGAATGAATGTCTGTCGTTCTGAAGTATCCAAAGATAAATACATTCTTTTTGCACTAGGAAATCCACTGTAGCATCTTTATTCTGTTCCCCTCTCACAGCTCCTGGCATAGTGGGTATAGTTGGAGTATTGGGTTTGTGGCTGACAGGCGCAGGCAACTAGAAATAAAACAGAATGACCCTTAGGCTTCTCTGCTCTGTGAGAGATAGCAGAATGGGGTCAATTGCCTTAGGAGCATGACGTTGTAAAGGTGACTTAAAATTAGCAGGGGCCAACCTTTCTGGTAGGCATGCCAGATAATCCCAGCACCCTCTCTGAATACCGTTCTGATCCCCTTCCCTTGCCCAGTCTGCTGCTCTGCTATCTGCTCCTGCTCCCTTCCTGATCTGCCACTTGCTATACACTGAGACGATCTTGGCCACTTGAGGCATACATGCTGCAGGGTGACCACCCCTGGTTTAAATAATTTCCCATCTTTCTCTCTAGCTCTGTACCAATCAAAGCATGAGCAGATCAAAGAATCTAGGATTTGTATAGTGATATATTAAAAAAAAATTCTTACTGATTTATTCTGTTTAATCAAATTACTTTCAGTTAGTTTCATGTGTCTTTACTTTTATTGGTGGTGATTTAGCTAAAATATATAAACAGCCCAGAGGTTGCAAGTCCCAGGCCATAGCAGAAGTGCTCACATCGCAGTCTGTCAGATTCCAGCAAATCTGTGAATTCTGTTAAACTTCTTGTCACAAGGACACAAAAAAGGAAGGAAGGCATATAAAAATGGATGATAGGTAGATAAGTATTTTGGTTATATAACACATTCAAGAAGCTGAATATTACCTCAAATATAAGAGCCCCGAGTATCACTACTCGTCCAATCACCTGCTGCTATCTTTCAGTTGCCTTTCTTTTGATCCTATAATGAAATGAGCCTGGAGCCTAACATATTCTACATGAATTTAAGCAAATCCAGAGCTTACTCAGAGTCCCTAAACAATCTCTGCATAATTTCAAGGTACATGTGTATTAATCATGCTAAAAAAGGACCAGCATTTGTCCATACAAACCATATATCATGAAACACAGACCCTGGCTTGCTTACAGAGCTGTGTTCATTCTTTCTAATTTTTGCATTGCATCTAAGTAAGCTACTCTAATTTTAATATCTAAATTCATATTGCCTTGTTGTTGGCTAAAAATATTGCTTGTGGAATGAACTTTAGTAAATCGTCCCTTTGGGAAAGTCATTCTGCTGTCAGCCACTTTGAATGTATTTTTTCTTCCTTTAATATTCTTGTTCAAATACAAAATGTCTTATCCAGCATCACAGAATAATTTCAGTCATGACATTAAACTAATTGAATCATGTATTCACAGTTGCCAAAACTACAAGAAACACTGCTTAAAAACAGACCTGCTTTGCTTTTCTTTGTTTTTCCCTCTTCTATTTGCTAGCTAGTAACTACAAAATTCATTTCTTACCTAAGTGTTTGTGTCCTCAGTCTTTGCAAAAGAAGTGGGAAGCAAAAATAAAGCAGCTTTTGATCTGCATTCCTTTGAACGCATAAGGACAATGAAGGCAATAGAAATTTCCTAGACTGTTTCCTATCCAGGACCAATTAAACTGACTTTGGGCTGGAATGCTGCAGACTGAACAATGACAATCACTTGTATATCGTTATCAAGAAGGATTCCTTTCTCCACGTAGATCAAAATGTGTCTTTGCTTATCCAGCCTGGAAACTTGTGCAGCCATAATGCTTTAAACAAAGAGTTGTTACTGTATACCTTGGACTGTTTGCATATATCTTCAAAATTACACATGTGCAGAATTTGTTAATGTGGCTACTGAGATGGCTTATGCTGGGGTGATCTGACCCCAGACGAATTCCTGCCCCTTGGGCACGGGGCTGGACCCGATGATCTTGCAAGGTCTCTTCCAGCTCTAATGTCTATGAAATCTATAAAATGATACTAAAGTGTCAGTGTGGGGGTGTAAATGGGCTGGTTTATTATTATGAAGATCTGGGCTATATCTAAGGAATGTAGATTTCATAGACATTAGGGCTGGAAGGGACATCGAAAGATCTTGGAGCTTTCTGTGACTTTACTCTCACATCTCCAACTTTCCTTACGCTATTTTCGTAGCAAGTGCCTTTAAACAGCTCATCAGAATCACATGACTCCAGTTTCCTGTACACTTCCTTTTGATGACACATCCTCTGGGCCTATTAATTCTTATCTGTGGCAAAAGATGCTGCACATCATTTCCTTTCCACCTGGAGTTTCAGTCCAAGACCTTCCGAGGGAACAGCTCTCTTGACTTTCACCCAAAGAGAACATAGAGCAGCAACTGGAGTCATGCTGAGAGGAGATGCCAAGGGTCACAGGGCTTTCCTCAGCAG
>NW_005841985.1:1737337-1747082 GCF_000455745.1 Alligator sinensis
AACTATAGACATGACATTCCTGCAGGATTTATTTGGCAGGTGGGAGGGGTGGGAGCCCAGGCTGTGACAGTGCCAGGTTATGAATGTGTTCCCTCAAAGGATACATGCCATGTCATACATACGTACTGATTGTACTTTAATCCTTGTGCCTTCTACTGAAAAGCAAGCATTTTTTAAACTGTTTTGAATTCCAGTCAGTGTCAAATGCAGTCCATAGGCTATATTAAAAACCTTTTTTTCTTTCCTCCCATGTGCATTTTGGTTAATGCACTATTTGCTGAACAATCACTTTGCTTCCTATATGTCACAGCTCGGCTAAATGACATGTATTAATAGAGGCATGTGCTCAGGATTTGTGCATAGGAACGTGATGTCCTTGTAGTAATTTTTGTGAACTCTGCATTGTCTATGTAATCACCACAGTGACCCCTCCATTCAGTGGTGAAATGGCTTGCTGTCTAGGACTGTCTAGTGGAAATTAGGCTTTCAAATGCTTTCAAATAGGGGCCAGGGCCCTCAGGCCCCCCATGTACTTGGCACTTGTGCCCTAATCCCTCTTGGTTATTTGTGGGGCTCTCCCCTGTGGCTACCTTCTGGTTTAACTGATGGAGAGGGACTTCACATCTTCAAGGGGACAGAGCCCACCTGAAGTTACAAGGGCTACCTATACATGTGCTCAGGAGCTGGAGTGGGGATGAGGGGGTGTTTTAATTAAAGTGGTTCCGGGACAGCTGCTCTAATTAAAACTGCTCACCGTCACATGTATGAAGCCCCTGTGTGTTTCAAAGTGGCTGCGGGACACTATCTAAACCTCATGTGACAAGATTTGGATAAAGCGACCCTGCAGCCATTTTGAAGTGTGCAGGGACTTAGTACATGTGACAGTGAGGAAATACTGAAGCATCAGAAGGTGAACACACACATCTATAGGCACTCAAGCAATGGAGGAGTGCTCAGCGCTCCTTCTGGCCCAAACTCCAAACTGTCTCTGTCAGGGAAACCCATCCTGACTCTTCTCTACCAAACCTCTCAAGTTGCTCCCCCTTGTTTCTGGGCATCTCCTTTTTCAGGACCTTCTCTCAAGTGTACTGTCTTTTTCTTAAAGGCCTTCCTAGTATCAGAAACCATTTGTCTGGAGTACAATTAACTTTTTTGCTTGATGACCCACTAACCCTTTTACTAAAGCACTTAGGCAAATATCCTCAGCTCTGGTTCCAAGTATAAATTAATCTTTTCTTTGCATGTGTACAAGCTGATCAGGGAAACTGAAGCATGCAACATTATCATAATGCAAACACATTTAAACCAGAAATATGATAACAAAAACAGAAGCAGTCACAATAAGGAAGCAATTGTAGCCAAAAGTGACCAGATGAAAATCTAACCTAGCTAAATAAATGAACAATTTTTAAAGTAATGCAACTGGATGTGCTGCGTGTATGAAGCTCGGACAATTTGGACTTTTTTTTTTTTTTTTTTTTTTAAAACAACCCACAAAGCCAATAAACACAAAAAAATTATGGCAGACTTGTTCAGACTCAATTTGAGACTTTCAAAAGGCACAAAGGACAGTTAGGTACTCAAATCTCAGTGAAAGATCATAAGAATTAGGCAACTACCTTTCCTCATTATCTTTTAAGAGGAAGTTTTAAAAAGGCAAACTCATTCTGGACTGGTCCTTTTACTTCATATTGAGCAGAGAAACTCATTTACTTTTCCATCCTTAAAGAAGGTTATTCCAGAATAATACTGAGACCCATCGGCAGGGCACCATTAAATAGCCCACACTTACTTTCACCCTTCTCTGCCAGTTTTTTAACATGGTTTCAGCACTTACGTAGTGTGCCAGTGGATAACTGGAAGTCACTTCCTCATGATGATTGCCTGGCAGCTTTCAGCAGCACTGAAGTCACATAAAGCTTGATCCCATTGATTTTCTGTAGCATTCCAGACTGAATCACAACTTTGCATAAATCAGAAAGGCATAAAGATTCTTAATACAACTAGTAGCATGGAGGTAATGCTCAAAATACTGAACTTCCAGTAAAATACACTCTCTCTTCAACTATTTGTCTTTTCCTTTTGCATATGTACACTGTAATGGAACAACACCTACCTAATAGCATCCATCATCTTCAAACAGTGACTTTGGTTTTTCAGGAGTTTAAATGAAATGCCTAAGTGTCCTGATTTTTTTTTTAAAGCTCTCTATTGACAGAGAAAAATAGCCATCATAGTTGCCCTCCAACTGCCACTGGTGTTATGCTGCAGCAGAACCATGCAAAAATTGGCATGTAATGCAACATTCAGGAAAAATGGACTTTTCAGAGCAGTTTTGCAACCATGTTTGCTGTTGTTGTTTTCTTTCTTTAATGTTACTAGACATCAACGGTCTTCTTCAGCCAAAGTAACTTTGGTGTAACAAAAAAGAAAAAACAATGTGCCAGATTCCCAACAAGTACAAATTGATTTAGTTCATAGTTCCATAGATGTTTGGGTCAGAAGGGACCTTACCAGATCAAGTCCAACCCCCTGCCCCGGGCAGGAAAGAGCGCTGGGGCCAGACGACCCCAGCCAGGTGCATGTCTAGCCTCATCTTAAAGACCCACAAGGTAGGGGAGAGCACCACCACACTTGGAAGCCCATTCCAGATTCTGGCAACCCTTACCATAAAGAATTTCTTCCTGATGTTTAATCTAAATCTGCTTTCCGTCAGTTTGTGGCCATTGCTCCTAGCTACTCCATGGGGTGCTCTGGTAAACAGAACATCTCCTATTCCTCCCCCTGCCCCCTCCCCACAATGAATGTGTAGACAGCCACAAGATTGCCTCTCAGCCTTCTCTTGCAGAGGCTGAAGAGATCCAGGGTCCTCAATCTCTCCTCTTGTATGCAGGCCCCTAACCATACAAGTGGCCTTCCACTGAACCCTCTCATGGTTGTTCACATCCCTCTTGTGAAGGCTGAAGAGATCTAGGTCCCTCAGTCTCTCTTCGTAGGGCCTTGCCTGCAGGCCTCTGACCATACGAGTGGCCTTTCTTTGAATCCTGTCAAGGTTAGCCACATCCCTCTTGAGGTGTGGTGCCCAAAACTAGACTCAGGACTCCAACTGTGGCCTGACCAGTGCTGCATAGAGGGGAAGTATCACCTCTCTGGACCTGTTTGTCATACACCTATTAATATACGATAAAGGGCAGTTAGCTTTACTAATTGCTTCATCACCTTGATGACTCATGTTCATCTTGGTGTCCACAAGGACTCCAAGATCCTTTTTCAATGCTGAGAAGGTTCTCCCTTAACTTGTAAGTGTGCTAGTGATTCCTCCTCCCAAGGTGCAACACCTTGCACTAGTCCTTGTTGAACTGCATCCCATTTTATTCTGCCCACTTTTCCAACCTGTCCAGATCCACCTGGATTCATTCTCTCCCCTCTAGTGTGTTAAATTTACCCCATAATTTGGTATAATCTGCAAATATGGACAGAGTGCTTTTCACACCCTCATTCAAGTCAATGAAGACATTGAACAGCACAGGTCCAAGGGGCAAGCCCTGTGGGACTCCCCTGCCCACATCTTTCCAGGTCGATACTGACCCATACACCACCACTCTCTGGGTGCAACCCCTAAGCCAATTTGCCACCCACCTGACCGTGTAATCATCTACATCATAGCCGCTCAGTTTATCTGTGAGAATAGGATGAGATACAGTATAGAAGGCTCTCTTAAAATGCAGATAGATAACATCTACTTCAATTCCTGCATCTAAATGTTTTGTGACCTGGTCATGAAAAGAAACAAGGTTAGTCAGGCAGGATCTACCTGCTATGAATCCATGCTGGTTGCTCCTTAGCATTGGAGTCCAGTGGGAAAAACAACAAATGTGATCCTTAATAATTTTTTCAAAGCTTTTCCTGACGATAGAGGCAAGACTAACTGGCCTATAGTTACCCAGAATCTCCTTCCTCCCCCTTCTTGAAAATAGGGACCACATTGGCCCTTTTCCAGTCCTCTGGGACCTGACCTGAACACCACGAGTGCTCAAACAGACATGCCAGTGGTTCTCCTATGACACTGGCCAATTCCTTCAGCACCCTTGGATGAAGATCATCTGGGCCTGTTGACTTGAACATATTCAGCCCCTCCAAGTGTCCCTTCATTAAGTCAGTGCTAACAGTTGGTGGGCTGGTTTCCCTTTTGTGCCGGTCTATAGTCAAATTGGGAGATTTGTCCTGATCTGTGTTCAGAAATACAGAGGCAAAAAAAAACTCATTGAAGACCTCAGCCTTGTCCCCTCTCTCTGTCACTAATTGCCCTAGTTTATCCTGTAGGGGTCTTATGCTACCTTGTGCCTTCCTTTTACTCCTTATATACCTGAAGAAGGACTTTTTGTTGCCTTAATTTTTAGTTGCCAGCCTAAGTTCCATTTTTGCCTTGGCCTTTCTGACTGCTTCTCTGCAAGTGTGGGCCAAGTAGGTGCACTCTGCCTTGGTAGCTACCCCCTGCTTCCACACCCTGTATGCCTCTTTTTTTGCCCCTAGGCTTCCTTGGATTTCCCTGTTCAGATAAGAGGGTTTCTAGGCTCCTTTGCCCCCTTTCCTATGCAATGGGATTGTCTCCTGCGCCTGTAGGATTGCTCCCTTTAGGAATAACCACCCTTTCCGGACTCCAATCTCACCAATGCTACTGTTTTTCAGTGCCTCACTAACTAGTCTCCTGAGCACATTGAAGTTAGCTCTTCTGAAGTCTAGCACTTCTGCCCTACTGGTTATCTTTCCACCTACACGAAGCCTGCCAAGTTTCAAGGAGATTGGTGCAGGGGTTTGGGGGAAACAGCACCACAAGCTACGGACAAGCAAAACTTGTGCCATGGGTGACATGTGTGTGTTAAGGCACAGCAGGATGAAAGTTGCAGGGATGGTGGCCCCTGCTGTGGCCACAAAACCTGCCAGCTGTCGAGGAGATAGGTGCAGGGCTTCTGGGTTCTGGGGCCTTGTACCCCTAGCTGCTGACAGGCAAAACTCATGACATGGGTGCTTGTGCAACTTACTGTGTCTGTCTTGGGGTGGGGAGGGGAGACACTACTGCAGTCCTGGCTGCTAAGCTACTGTGGAACCAGTTACCAATCAATCATGATTCACTCAGGGACCAGATCAATACACAGTTGCTAGTTAATGTAGCCAGTTAATTAGCAACAATTAACACCTACAAAACCACAGACTAAGGAGAGGAAATAATCAATATAGACAATCAACTGCTCCAAGACAGATACAGTCAGTTGCACAAGCACCCATGTCACGAGTTTTGCCTGTCAGCAGCTAGGGGTGCAAGGCCCCAGAACCCCCCTGCACCGATCTCCTCCACAGCTGGCAGGCATCACAGCAGGGGCCACCATGCACCTTAGCACACGCAGTGTCACCTGTGCGGGCCGGCTCCCGATCCCATCCTCGTTGCCATGTGCGAGTTACCACCCTTGCTGTTTTCACCCCACTTTGGTGTAACACATACACATGACATTAGTTTTGCTTTCAGGAATGTGGGGTGCAGTTTCCCCTAAACCCCTGCACCAATCTTCTTGAAACTTGGTAGGCTTCATGCTCTCGGCAGAGGCTACCACCCTTCAAGTTTCATCCAAATTAGACAAAAAACAACAAAGTTATAGATATTTCATTGATTCCCCATTATACTCTATGGAGGAACCAGCTCAGAATCTTTTCCAAAGTGATTTGGAAAGCCTAAAGCTTCCAGCGATTCAATTTGGATTCATAGATTCAGCCTCCAAATCATCTCTGAATCTGAATTATGATCCAAAGCTTTGCACAGCCCTAGTAGCCAGCACCAAGTCCTTACTGGACTTTCCCCTAGTGGGACCGTGTACCTCCTGCATGGTGAAGGTCCTGTATTCAAGTTAAGAACCTATGTGAATGGTTGGCTCTAGCCAACTGGTTTTCCCGGCAGATGTTAGGGTAGTTTAGGTCACCCATGATAACTGTATCCCTTGACAATACGGCCTCTGAGCTGTTTGGACAATTCCAGGTCCAACTCATCCTCCTGATGTGGTGGCCTGTAGTAGACCCCACCTACCATGTCCCTTTCCCCCTGACCCCCTTGCATTATGTCCCAGAATACCTCAATTTTCCCCTCCTCTGGTCCCATGTTGATTATGGAAGATGTATATTGCTCCTTAATACAGAGAGCAACACTGAGCCCCTGTAGCAAGGTGGCGTCCTAGGGGTTGCCGTGCTCTCCCCTAACACCCCCTTTGCCACGACAAGTTCACCAAAAGGGCACCCTCAATTCTCACCCAACATGTCTTTGATGTAAAAATGTATATTAGGGAGGCTGCCTTTCTGTCCTCCTGGCCACAGCTTCCTGCTATACTCTGGCTCTGTTTGATAATGTGTTTTCTGTGCACCCCAGCCTTATGAGCTATGTGTGGCTCCAACCACCACTTTACCATGCCCCAAGCCTCGCTGATGTAACGGACATTGTTCGGTCTCACCCAATGTCTCACTGGGCGCTCGGGCTCTCCATGGCCTTGTCTTGCTCTGCACCTCACTGGACGTTTGGGATCAACGCACTCCCAATGCTGCGCCCTCTCTGGCGCTCGGGGTCGGCACACTCCCAATGCTGCGCCCTCCTTTGGGGCTTCTCAACTGCTGACCCCTCCTCTGGGGCTGGGGTCTCCACGCTACCCCAGGTCCCCTATGAGACCTCACCCAAGCCACCTCATCCCCTTATAGCCTCACCCAAGCCACTGGTTTTAAGCTGCAAACAAAACACAAGCCCCTGGGCTATAACATAAGCTCAAGCCGCCCAGCTATAACAACATTCAAGCCAACCCAGGGTTGCTCCATCTCTCACCAATATCCAAAGTTACTAATGCAGTTATGCCTCCCTCTTTGTTCACTCAGGCAGGGCTCCTTCCTCCTTGACTGCCAGCAGGGAACTGCCCTCCTGGCCTCAGCCCTGGTGTTTATGTGGGCCAGGCCCCGCCCCTTCCTGTCAGCTGACTTCTGGCGGGTGAGGGCCACTAGTCCCTTCTGGTTGCCTTGGTAACCAACACCTGGGTTCCTGTCTCTGTTCTTAGAGTAGCAGGCACGTTAGTGCCCTGCTACAGCCCCCCGACTCTATCTCGTCTGTACAGCCTATAGCCCTCAATGCTTACTGCCCAATCATGGGTAGGGTCCCACCAAGTTTCAGTTAGCCCAACTAAGTTGAAATTCTTGTTTACAAGCAGGAGTGTGAGTTCCTCCTGCTTGTTCCCCATGCTCCTAGCATTAGTATAGAGACACTTGAGACCCCTGATGGGTGCTCTTGGTGCCCCCCTGTCCTGATGCTTATCGGGCCTCTTAGTACTTATGTCAGCTGTTCCAGTGCGTGGCTCATGGTTTGTTGATCCTAGGTTCTCTCTGTTGTCTGCATCCCCATCCCCCAACAAACCTAGTTTAAAGCCCTGTGTAGGAGATCAGTCAACCTGACTCTTACCTTTTGACCAATCTGTAAGAGAACAGACTCTTACCTTTTGAATGTTCTTATGAAGTCAGTGAATTTACTCTGATCTTTCTGCAGCTGAGGAAAAGCTCTACCATTTCCAATACTGAACAGAATCCAAAGAAAGTTGCAGAAGGAGCATTGCAAAATATCTTCCATAACTCATCTTTTATTGCTTTGCAAGGCAGCACTATGCAAAGACCCTGCCCATGTTAGCTCTAAAAGAAGCACAATTACATTCATAGGACCCTGTACCCAAGATAATACACCCTGCTTCCCTTATGCGTTCTTTTCTCCTTTTACTGAAATTATATATATATATATATATATTGCATGAAGGTCCTTGCCTATGTGGTATCTCCTGATCTTTTGATTTTCATACATCCTTCTTTAACCCTCCAGTGGCAAGTGTTTTCCAGGAATTAATTCAGAGAAAAATATATGTCAGTTCTCTCAAAAACAGCTGCTATGTTATCTGCATATCCTTTGGGCATGAAGTGGGTGATACAACTGAGAGAATGAATAAAAAAAATGGATCCAAATCTAACTGATTAAGGAAGGGTTTGGTTTTATCTCCTACATAATTGCTTCCAATTCCAAACATGCCTAATCTCAATAACTTTTCATAAACATCATAAAGAGAGGATAAAGGAGAATGCTCTCAAATAGGGGCAGAGCATTCCAGTCTTGATCTGAAAAGATGGAGAATCTGTCCTTTGTACTTTGTCACAACGGTTAGTCATTCTCATTCTTAAGAACTTGTAACTAATTACCAATTTAAATTTGCCTCTCTTCTCTTTCTAGCCATTGGTCCTGCTTGAGCCTTTCTGCAGTTGATTCAAGAACACATCTGTAACCAATATTTATTCATTGGGTAGCTACTTATACACTGTAATAAAGTCATTTCTCAGCTTTCTGTTTCATAAACTAAATGCATTGACCTTTAAAAATTTCTCACTCTAAGACAGTTTCTCTTGACCCTGAGAAATGTTTGTGCTGCTTTCCTTCACACCTTCCAATTTTTAACATGATTTTTATGCCAGAATTATGCACAGCAGCAGTGCTGAACCTTCTGGTCCCAGATAATTGGACTGGCACTAGTCTGTCAGCCAGTTCCCATGCAGGGTTGGTCTGTGACCTGAATCCCACGTGCAATCCGATGCACTGACTTGGCCATTTGTACTGAATCCATCTGTGCACACTTAGCCAATCACTGCATGTAGCCTGATCTTGTGAGTTGGATCCAGCCATGTACTGACCCACCCCATGTACTAGATTTGGTCACCCACTTGTCTAACTTCACATGCCAGTTCTAACCACACATTGATTTGGCCCCATATCAGATTTGGCCACATGCTGGTCTTATCCCGTACACTGACTGCCACAGCATGGCCCAGCAAGCTCACGTTAAGTCATTTGTCATTACAGCCCCTTACCTTCTTTCTGTATGTCGTCTTTCAGTCTGAGGTTTTCTCTGCATTCCTGATATATAACTTGTTTGTCTGTATTGAAAAGCATTTTGTTTGAGTGGGCCCCACATCCTAAATAAGAACACGAAAAATGCCTCACTGGGCATAGGTTTGTCTAGCTCAGTTGGCTCTCTCTCACTGGTTGCATCTACTTCAGATGCTTTGCTGCTTAGCAAATTAATTTGCTGCACAGTAAAGTGCCACCATCTACAGGTACATGGCATTTAGGATGCAGTAGACTAATTTACTGCACTGCTAGAGAGTCTGCACTGCTGGATACAAGTAGTATCCAGCAACACAATAAATTAATGCACTTAAATGCATGTGTAGATGGTCATGTTGGTATTAGTATACTTCAGCTCAAATTGAGCTGAAGTATATTCAGTTGCATTAACTGCATGTGTAGATGTGCCCACAGTAAGCCAGAGCTCTCTCTCTGATGCCCTGGGCCTTATCATTATTTACTACTGTGCTAATATTTGGATCACTTCTTAATCTTATCAACAATGCTTTTTTATATTTACTTACTGGAAATTATACTGATCCCTAAGACAACCATGGAGCTGAGGATGGCATCCCAAGTAAAGGACAACAAGAAATTGTTTTTTAAATATATAGGGAGTAAAAGGAAGGCCCAGGGAGGAATAGGACCCCTGCTAAATGGGCAGAAGCAATTGGTGACGGACAGGGGGGACAAGGCTGAACTCCTCAACGAGTTCTTTGCCTCAGTGTTCCTAAGTATGGGGCATGACAAGTCTCTCACTGGGGTTGTAGAGAGGCAGCAGCAAGG
>NW_005841985.1:1747406-1747638 GCF_000455745.1 Alligator sinensis
AAATTATGCTGAGGGGAACCCAGCACGGCTTCGTAGCAGGCAGATCGTGCCTGACTAATCTAGTCTCTTTTTATGACCAGGTTATGAAATGCCTGGACACAGGAGGATGGGTGGATGTCGTATACTTAGAGTTCAGGAAGGCCTTCGATACGGTATCCCACCCCATACTGGTGAACAAGTTAAGAGGCTGTGACTTGGATGACTACACAGTCCAGTGGGTGGCGAATTGGCT
>NW_005841985.1:1747648-1748273 GCF_000455745.1 Alligator sinensis
GGACAAGTGGGCAGAAAACAACAGAATGCAGTTCAACAAGGAGAAATGCAAAGTCCTGCACCTAGGGAGGAAAAATGTCCAGCACACCTACAGCCTAGGAAATGACCTGCTGGGTGGCATGGAAGTGGAAAGGGATCTTGGAGTCCTAGTGGACTCCAAGATGAACATGAGTCGGCAGTGTGACAAAGCCATCAGAAAAGCCAATGGCCCTTTATCATGCATCAGCAGATGCATGACGAATAGATCCAAAGAGGTGATACTTCCCCTCTATTGGGCACTGGTCAGACCGCAGTTGGAGTACTGTGTGCAATTCTGGGCGCTGCACTTCAAGAGGGATGCGGATAATCTGGAGAGGGTCCAGAGAAGAGCCACTCGTATGGTTAAGGGCTTGCAGACCAAGCCCTACGAGGAGAGACTAGAGAACCTGGACCTTTTCAGCCTCTGCAAGAGAAGGTTGAGAGGCGACCTTGTGGCTGCCTATAAGTTCATCACGGGGGCACAGAAGGGAATTGGTGAGGTTTTATTCACCAGGGAGCCCCCGGGGGTTACAAGAAATAATGGCCACAAGCTAGCAGAGAGCAGATTTAGATTGGACATTAGGAAGAACTTCTTCACAGTTAGAGTG
>NW_005841985.1:1748447-1771556 GCF_000455745.1 Alligator sinensis
CTTTCCTGCCTATGCAGGGGGTCGGACTCAATGATCTATTGAGGTCCCTTCTGACCCTAACATCTATGAATCTATGAATCCTACTGACACCTACTTTTATACCTGACAACTAGGCATTTATGTCACCAACAGAACCAAGAATCCAGAGGTACTCACTCTGCATGGAAACACATGCCTGAGTTACAGGAGAACCTAACAATCCCAGGTTGGCCTTGTCAGTCATCTTTGAACCCACAAATAAAGCAATTGTGGAAGACAATCATCCTTGACTGAGGGGGATAGCTGATGATGGTGACTGCATAGTGCTAACGTTAATCAAAATGTTGTACCTTTTAAAATCAAGTGTCTTACTGAAGTCTACCATGTTTCAGGGGTATTGATTGTAGCCATATTGATCTAAGGGCATAGGCAGACAAGGTTCTTTGGGTGAATCTGATATCTTTTATTAGACCAAGTAAAATAGTTGGGAACATTTTTTCTTTGCAAGCTTTTGAGTACAGACACCCTTCTTCAGGTTGAGAAAGCATCTGCAGTAGTTCTGTGCTCATCCTGGATGATTCAGGATCCTGTAAGATCCAGGATGAGTACAGAACAACTACAGATGCTTCCTCAGCCTGAAGAAGGGTGTTTGTACCCAAAAGCTTGCAAAGAAAAATGTTCCCAACTATTTTACTTGGTCTAATAAAAGATATTGGATTTACCCAAACAATCTTGGCAAAGAAATCTAAGCATTTTAGACCTGGATAGTTACCTTTTATCAGCAAAATTTGTAATGCCACCAACAAATGAAATCAGTTTTGTTTGAAAAGATCCATCTTCACAAAGCTGAGTAGACCTGCCATAACTATCCTTTAATTCTTCATGAATGGAATCCTGCAACAGATTTCAAGCTAGTCTTTTATTCCAGGTTATCCTGTTTTGCTTATTTTTAAAATTGGCACAACATTTGTGTTCTGAAATTTCTAAAGTATTCCAAGATTTAATAAAGTATGGATGTCAAATGCAAGTTGACATCCAATGCTGATTTTATAGAATTTAGAAATTACCTAGACCTGCTAATTTAATATCCAGCGACTGCAAGGTTTATTAAAATGCATTCAAGAGATTCAAGGAAGAAGGCCATGCCTCCTGCTACAGAGGAAAGTGATGCCCCCCTCCATGACAATTGGTACTAATTTAAATGTGTTATTCCTAGTATACGTTGTCTGTCATCATCCTCAGTTACTAATGAGGTAAAAAGTAATTTATCACCCTCGGATAGAATGAGTGCATCAACCTGTTTATTTCCTCATCCTCTCACGTCTTATGCAGAGCAAAAACTATGTATTGAACACTTCCATATTCTGCATCATTATTAACAACTTTACCATTTACATATAGTAATAGTACCATTTATATATTGCCATTGCTAGGAATTATTTTGTACCTAATATACTTTAAAATTCTTTATTATATTTAGCCCTACCTACCCTACCTACCCTGGATTTTCCCTGGTGTGTTTAGTTCCCCTTATAAACTTCCTACGATTCATAACATCCAATTTATACCAATTGTGATTTCTTTTCCCCTTTTTCCATTGTTTATAGATCACATTTTTATTTCTAATTTCTTCACTTTGCCACTGCACCAAGATAGGTCAGTGCTGGATCTAAATTGATATGATTAAATAGCAGGGCCAGCTTTTGTCAGATGGGACTAAATCAAAGTGATGTGATGTGACTTTAAAACAATACTCTTGAAAGCACAGTTCAACCAAAATGCCTGATTTTCACAATTATCTATCCTTTAATAATTTAATAATGTCACTGATTCATCCATCCATAAAAGCTTAAAAAGGTATCGCATTCTTTGTTTTCCCACAAACTTTAACCTTCTATCAGCTGACAATGAGAGTTTAATCATGCTGCTATCATTAGAAGTTATAAACAGCGCTGATGATTTTCTCAGCAGCATTAGTGCATATTAAATATATTACCCTCCAGAAGTGTGGAATTGATATGAATATTAAAGAAAAAAGAAGAGTTTGGCACCCAGTGAGACAGAACCATTAGCTTAAAGCAGTAATTTTTCTTTTCTCCACACCTATGTTACAGGTTAAGGGTAGTGGGGAAAGCGTAGGGTTGTACACATACAAACAGAATTACATGTAGAGAATATATAGCCTTTAAAAAAGATGTACAGGATTTTGGCAAAATGTATTTTCTCCAATCACAGTGAGCATTGCAACTCTTTTTGCCTTTGCTCAGTTTTGTAGAATTTATTGTGTATTTTACACACAAAATCTATGCTTGAAATTAAAAGGAAAATCCAAGTGTCTTTCAGATTCACTACCATGTTTTGTACATCTTCTCTTTGAAGAAGATGCTTTGATCGACTGAAGGAAGATCAGTTGTGCTCTCTCTCCTTAAGTGTTTAAGTATGACATGTTGTGCTGTGACAGACCATATGTAATGGAAATAAAGCTCTCCACTGATAATCTTAACAATCGATATAGAATGTGATGACTGATTCACAGGCTGCTAAAATCAAAGGAAAGTAATTCTATTAACTGTAGTGGGTTTTGATCAGGATCAGGACCATGGTGCATATTTATTTATTTCATTATTAGATTAATATGGTGCCCCACCCAAAGAAGGCTCTTACAATAAAACCCAGAGGCCATTCTGGTGGCCCCTCTAAATTGTCACTTGGGGCTGGTGCCCCTGCCCCCCCCTCTCCTATCCCTGCACCCAGGAGAGCAACCTGCATACCTATGTTAGAGAAGCAGAAAGTACAGCATCAGTGCCGTGCTAAGGATTAAAGAGCTACATAAAGGGTGCATCTAAACAAGATGCTTACTGCAGAGTTGACTAATTAGCTCTGCAGTAAATGTCTCGGCATCGACATGGGCAGGGCAATTAGACTAGAATAAACTAATAAAATCTGCAACAGGATAGTACTTGTATTTACGAGTACTATCCTGTTGTGGAGTTATTTACTCCACAGCAGCACATGTGTAGACACTGACATGATTGGCTGGGGCAGGAAAGTGCTTTAGTTGGGGTTTCCTGCTGGCTAGCACGTTGGAGCCCCCTGCCAGCCAGGGCCACTCTGACCTGGCTCAATGTGCTGCGGTCCTGGGTACGTGCTCAAGCAGTGTGCCTGGGAACAGTAAACTCCAGCGTGATAAGCACCAAAGTTTATTGCTTCACATTAATTGCATGTTTTGATACACCCACAAGGTGCTGAAAGAGATATTTCTTGATGAGATTTAACAATTGTTTTTATTTTTCTACTACATGGTTCAGATTGGCTTTTAAGTGTATGTGCAGTTTCTACTTGCTTTTGGCAGTTAACATAACAAATGGTACTTTGATAATGCAACATTTTCCTGTCCTTATAAGCAGCATGTAATTGCATGTCTGAAATTTAGCTGCAGAATTCACCCCTTGCCTCAGAACTGAGCTCCAGAATCTCAGCTTTTTCTTTTTAAATCTTTCTCTGATGTTTACATAGAAAAACTTGAAATCGCAAACCAAGTGCATATACAGTGGGGTAAGCCTAAGTCTCCAGAGAGTTTGAAAAAAGTGTCTGACAGCTGTGAGACATTTCTCTCCACAACTTCAGGATTTGGCATTTTCCTAACATGCCACTCAATTTTTGCAGTGGCATTTCATTACTTTGTTTCTCTCTCAAAAGTAACACCTGCCTACTCTGTTCTATGAAGCCATTAGTAAGGCCTTGGGGAACAAGAGCTGGACCAACTTGTAGCTAACAAAAAAGGGAAAGCCAGAAATGTAGTTTGGCGAGCTTGACTACCTGGAGAACAGCAGAGTACCATAGTACCAATCAATTTGTAACTAGATTTAGCAGTCTAACCCAGGGTGCTAGACTGCTAAATATAGTTATGAAGCGATTCCTAGCTGAGGTGTCTGGAAAACTGAGCAAAAAGGTCAATGAGCCAATAAACATTTGCTATTTTGAGTCATAATTGTGAAAGAAGGAAGGATATTTATCATGGAGGATTCTATCATGCTAATAGAATAAATTAACATTGCAAGAGAATATAAGGATCACTGCTGTGAAATATACCTATTTCAGTTAAATTCCAGTATCAAAAGTCAGCTAGGTGGTTAGGAACCTATTGCTTTGAAAGCCAGAAACACCCAAGTGCCTACATACTTGATCTTGCATTCATCCATGCACTTGAGTTGATTTCAGTGTGGGTACTCATGGTGACAAGATGCGAATACATGGCACAGGATTTAGGCCCAACTGGGTGCATCTACACAAGACATTTACTGTGCAGCTGCCTAATTAGCTTAACAGTAAAGTCTCAATGTCTACATGTGCAGCCCTATTAGGCCGCAGGAAACTAATCATCTCCACTGCAGGTTAGTACTCATAAATACAAGTATTATCCTGGAGCAGAGTTCTTAACTGACTGGCAATGCAGGTGTAACTGCTGATGGGGCATGGGGGTGCTTCAGTGCAGGGCTGCCTTGTGCAATACAGCTAGTCTTTCACTGGAGCACCCTCGTGCCCAAGCCAGCCCCAAGGAAGCAAGCTGAGCCTGGTTGGAGAAGCCCTGAGCTGGCAGGCTAACCCACCGGGCTCCTGCCAGCTGAGGCTGCTCTGACCTGGCTCAATATGTTGAGGTCTCAGGCGCATATGAAGACACAGTGCCCAGGAACAACACACTGTGGAGCAATATATAAATACGAGTTTATTCATTCACATCAATTTCACATATAGATGCACCCGCTGAGTACTTTGGACTTATATGTCTTAGTCATTTAAGTGCTCCTGAAAAATGTAGCTTATTGTTAATCTGGCCCCATTGTGCTACAGATTGCAGATAGTCTTGTCTTTAGGATCTATATCCATTAAGGTTTTTTAAAGCCTATTCTCTCCTTTTCCTTTATTCAAGCCAAGGTGTAAAAAAACCTATCTGGCAGTAGAAATTCCATCTTCTGATTTTTTTTAATGACTTAAGAATAGTGCATCTTGCCATCTCAGGCTTTTGAGTATGCTTTGAGACAGCAGATATAGAGTTCACTTTCTTCTCATTTTAGGCTCTGCATCAGCCATGTAAAAAGTAATAAGCAATACTAAATAAAGCACAGTGAAAAAGAAATGTTCTCCTTTGAAGACAGGTGACAGTCTAATTTGTAAAAATCCTATTGATTTCTGGAATAGAATGAGGAAAATAAATCGTGTCATGGCAGAAATATATGTGGTTTGAACCAATTCAGTGAGACAGTTTTAGTCTTTCCTTTCCTCCTTCATATTCAGGAACTGATCCTGGAATACCAAAGCCAACAGTTCTGAATGAAAACAGTAGAATATTTGCTTGCATTTAGATTACAGGAATTCATCGGTGAGAGCAAAGAACTATCACACTGCCACTGCCTCATGCTGAGAACCATTCTAGAATACTGTATTTAAGGAGCTCATGGTTTCACTCAGGTTATTAGTATTGCAGGTATATAAAATATCCTCTCTCTCTCCTAGAGACCCATAGCACATTTTTACAAATGAACACTGATAACATGATCTGAGAGGAAAGGGGGAGAGATAGCTATGGAAAGAGTCCAAAAGAGAGCGATAAAAATGCTTAGAGGTCTAGAAAATATGATACAATGAAAGGTTGAAGAATCTTGGATTATTTAATTTAGAGAAGAGAACACTAAAGAGGAATTTGATATCTTCATATACAAAACCAGGATGGTAATCTATTGTTTTGTGTCCATCGGGGAAAATAACAAGAAGTACTGGGCTTAAATTGCAACAAGGGAGACTTAGATTGGACTGACTGGTTCAGTAATCAGGATATGTATCTGGGATGCAATAATCTCAGGTTCAAATTCCTTATCTGCATGGTGAAATTTAAACTAACCTCTTCCTCCTCAAAAAAGATAGCCCTAACCATGAGATGAGTTATTCTAGCCAGTCAAGAGGCTATATTCTCTATTTCTTCTGTTGCATCCAACTGTCCCAGGTGGGTGTCATAACCACAGATATATAGTCATTTTCATTTGCTCTCTCACCCAATTATTAGTGGGTCTCATATCACTGAATTAAAGGACTAGTTGATTAAAAAGCTACAACACCACCGTGTCTTCTTTTTCCACCTCCTCCTCCTCCTCCTTTAGCTATGCTTTGTAAGAAAGAATCAACCTCCCTTCAGCTCTTGAAAGAGGAGGTTAGGTGTTTAACTCCAGGTTTGAGAGTTCATGCATTTCCTGTTGGCTGGTTTAAGCAGCTTCCTGCAAAGTGTGCTGTTTTTTCTAGATCCCATTCTTAGGCCCTTGGCTCTTCTCATGCACTGTGAAAAAGTGCCTTCACATTTCATAAGGTGACAGGTGGCACCAAAATCCCATTTGTGAATCTAGCAACTTCCTTTTCTCCTCTCCTCCTTAAACTTTGTCTCAGTGTGATCCCAATACTGATGATCCCAGACCTACCTCTCTACTCCAGCTCTGCCACCTTCTCTCCAAATTAAGACCTCAGACAATCTCTGAGGCATCTCTTCATGCTTGTCTAGAAATAATTTAAGACACAACAGGGATTAAAAAGCATAAATTGTTACTCCTAATTTTCCCTGCTCCCTCCTTTCTTAGTTACTGCAGCTAACATCATTATCCTGCTAGTCACTGTTCCCCCACTTTGTACTTCTGTCCACATCTCTGTACCATGGATTGTTCTAAGTCTTTCTGGGTAACTAACACACAGCCTTTGCTCTTGTATCTAAAAATATTTGGCCAGGCTCCTACTGCACATCTCCATTACTGTACCATCTTTTTTCTTTAGCCTTGACATCTTACCTTCCTTTTCCCTTAAGAAGGGCATCACTTAGGCCTGCTCATACCCTTTTAGAAGGCTGCTGCAAAAATCATTTTCCTAGCCTACCACTTTGACTCTCTCTCTCTTCTGGTCTCTTTCTGTTGGGCCCTATCATAGATTCATAGATGCTAGGATCAGAAGAGACCTCAATGGATCATTGAGTCCAACCCCCTGCCTGTGGCAGGAAAAAGTGCTGGGGTCATGTGATCCCAGCCAGGTGCTTGTCCAGTCTCCTCTTGAAGACCCCTAAGGTAGGGGAGAGTACCACCTCCCTTGGAAGCCCATTCCAGATTCTGGCAACCCTCACTGTGAAGATGTTCTATCAGTTATAAGCCACTTGTCTTCTCTTATGACCTTGTCTTCTCTTGTGAGCTAGGCCCACCCTGGTCACCATCCCCTCATTCACTCAAGATTTTGGTTTTTCCCCTGCTTATCATATGGTGCCAGCCTCCATCCACTGCTGCTCAATGGATCACTGTGGTGCTTCCTCCCATGCTGGCCCTTGCAGTTGGAATGGGCTTTGCACAAATATTTGCAAAAGTGAAGTTGTAGACAAATATTAGCGGTGTGCAAAGTGGGCCATATTTGATTTGGATTCAGCCCGATTCAACTGAATCTGAAGATTCGATGCTGATTTGGAGAATCAGTGATTCAGCCATAGGCACAGCTTTAAATGTTTTTTCTACACTCCTCAAGGTATCAGGCATGGCTCGTGAACACTGAGATGGTGGGGTGGATGGAGCATCCCACAGGAGCACACGGGGGCCCCCACCCCCAGCGTGTGTAGCGGCAGACCTGGAAGTGGACCAGAAGTACTTCTGGTCCACTTCTGGGTCCACCACTGAGTGTGCAGGGGACCACCCCCACGCACCCACTGGCTCAGCAATCAGCCATGGGGTGACCCTGGATGCCCCCCCAGACCCAGGAGGCACCAGTCACCAAGCCAGGGAGTAGGTCCCCCGTGTACTCTGTGGTGGACCCAGAAGTGGACCAGAAGTGCTTCTGGTCCACTTCTGGGTCCACCGCCAAGCGCGCTGGGGAGCCCCTCATGCTCCCGTGGGATACTCCATTTGCCCCACCCGCTCAGCGCTCATGAGCTGCCTGGTACCTTGAGGTATGTAGAAAAAACATTTAAAGCTGTGTCTATGTCAGAATCATCGAATCTCTCCAAATCGATTTGGAGGGCTCCAATTCAATTCAGAGAGATTAAAGTGTCTCCTAAATTGATTCAGATTTGGCTGCCGAATTGGGCTGAATCTGTGCCAAATTGAATCAGCAACCAAAGCTGTTCACAGCCCTAACAAATATACATGTAACCACTTTAAGAGGAGGGTATGTAGCCATGTTGGAGAATGCATCAGCTGTAATGATGCAACTGTTACTCCTGCATGCTTCAGCAGTGTTACATATAGGCCAGATCACTATAACTATATCCCTGAATGAAACCGGTAAAGTTGAAATGGCAAAGCTACACTTGTGTTGCTCCAGAAGTATTCCAACATAAACTGTTACATCATAACAAGATTGTATCTATATAATTTGCTATTCATAGATTCATAGATGCTAGGGTCAGAAGGGACCTCAATAGATCATCGAGTCCGACCCCCTGCATAGGCAGGAAAGAGGGCTGGGATTAGATGACCCCAGCTAGATGCCTATCTAACCTCCTCTTGAAGACCCCCAGGGTAGGAGAGAGCACCACCTCCCTTGGGAGCCCATTCCAGACCTTGGCCACTCTAACTGTGAAGAAGTTCTTCCTAATGTCCAGTCTAAATCTGCTCTCTGCTAGCTTGTGGCCATTATTTCTTGTAACCCCCGGGGGCGCCTTGGTGAATAAAACCTCACCAATTCCCTTCTGTGCCCCCATGATGAACTTATAGGCAGCCACAAGGTCGCCTCTCAACCTTCTCATATTGTTGTTATGTCTTATTCATTAAACTTATACCCTCCTTAAAACTTTCCCTTGCCACAGTGCCTACAAAAACTTTACAGCAGTTAGGTTGCTAGTATGCTAGGACCACTATCATGCTAACATTGCTTTACTGCATTCCCCTGTCTGTGTTTTTGTTGTCTCTTGTCTTATACAACAGGGGCAGGGATTGAATATTTGTTCTGTGCTTGTTTAGCATGCGGTATAATGGGCTCCTGGTCTGTGAGTAGGCTCCTCTAGATATATATAACAATATAAAGAAATGAGGCTGAGGAACGTAGGGCTAATCATGGTTGTGGGCCTCCCAGGTAGAACCAGGTATAATAGTCAAGGCTCTTTGCTCTGAAGGTAGCAATCCAGAAAGAAACTTTGATTTTGTACTGTTAAAAATGTAATTTTTCACCAAACGATTAGAGAAATTAGAAAGAAAATAAACGCGTCTAAACTGGTGATTGTCAAAACCATAATTTGCAAACATATTACTGATATTTTCAACAGCATTTCCAAAATGTTTCAAAACTATTAGTCAATCAGTAAGCATTTGTATTCTTCATGTAATGAAGAAATATGCAGCTATAAAATATTTAAATACATAAGTAAGGAGGTTGCAATCATTTGAAAGTACATGAGTTTGTTTAGTGATTGCCGGAAACAAAAATGCTTCAAGAAAAGCTTTGGGGCTTTGGAATGCAGAGGAGAACTAAAGATGAAAGTCTTCCAAATAAATCAGTTCCATGCTCCAAATGAAATCTGAGATCACTGAGACCAATTTTTAAGAATAGCCCTGCAGTGGAGCTTGTCAGCAGTGGGTGTCACTCTGGGCACTGGAATGAAGGACATGCGTGGAGACTGATTGCATTTAAACTTGACATGCAGCCAGGATTTCATTCTATTAGAACTGTAACACAGGGTTGAGAAAAAAAAATGTGAATGTATTTTTGGGAGTATGTTTATTGCCACCGTATTGCTGTACACATGTAAACTATTTATGTGAGTACAGATTATACAAACTAAAACAGAACATTCCAAATGCAGAGATGGGTAGGCGGCTGGGAAAAATACCGAAACATTCTGCAAAACAACCATCCCCCCCCAACCCCAAAGATTTAGATTTGAATCAATTGAAACATTTCAGTTTGACCTTTGATCTTTTAAATTTTTTTGCTATGATTAATTCAGATGTTTCAGTGATGCCATTTCAAACCAAAAACCAGAATTGTTCATTTTCAAAACATCAACTAACATTTTGACAATTTCATTTTTTTCTCCTGACAATTTCTCAAATATGTATGTAAAGCAGACCTTTCCTACAAGTTTTCGTGAATCAGCATTTTCCAAAAAAGTGACATTTTTTTTCAACAAAAAAACCAGCTCCTGTTCAGATGTTTGTTTCCATCTAAAATACATGGCAAAGTTGCATGTTCATTTTAAGAAATAAGCTATTTAACAAACTGACACCAAAAATGCAAGGACATTTTGATATTAATAAACTCCTCTATGGATTTTCTGTAACATAGTAGCTCCATAGCTCTGGGTGATAGAAGCCCAAACCCCATAGATCCTCAGCTGCATGAAACTTGCCTAGCATATCCACTTATATTTATCAGAAGTTTCATATATTGTGCATTAGCCATTTTCCTTCTTCTATAAATTTGGAGCCTATTATGTCTAGTTTCCTGATCCTTTGCTCTCCTCAGGTCAGGACAAGAGCAACATGAGCATGCATCCTCTTTATGAACTCTTGTCTTGCCTTTCAGTGAAAGCTTTCTGGGGAGGAAAAGAGAGAGCCATGTACTTTAAGGCTAGAGACAGAAGTTAATCATAAACCAATTTAAGTGAGTAGAAACTGGATTAAACCTGTAACAGAAGAAAAGTTCACTGCATATAAGCCAATTTCAAAATGGCTGAAACTGGTTTAAGATAAATCTGGTTGAATGTAATATCAGACTTAACTGATTGAGGTCAAACTGGTTTATGGAACTTCTGCCCTAGATCCCTTCTTGATTTAAGTTAAATCAGAGTCCCCCAGCATGCTTTTCATCCCTGGGATAGGCTGCTCCAAAGAGCAGGACTGGCCCTGTCTTATGCCAGAGCAGGGGTGTGGGTGTGGCCAGACACTGGCCCGGCATGGACCCTGAGGCAAAGGGGGCATGGAGGGAGCTTATTACCCCCTCCCTCCCCTCTCTTCTGAGGAGCCCAGCCAGGGTCTGCCTGGCCAGGGTGGAGCAGCCCCTGTCAGGCATTCCTCCCACCTCACCACTCAAGCGGGGAGTGGGGTATGGCCAGCATAATAAGCAGCCTGAAGTGAATAGGGGGAAGTAGGGGAATTTAATCCTCCTCCCTCCCTGTTCCATTGGCATGGACCCCAGCCAGGGTCTGCCTGACTTGAATGCAGTAGCCCCTGTCAGGATCCCCCCACCCCCACTCCAGTGGCAGGCGTGGGAGTGTGGCCAGACACCAGACAGCATGAAGGGGGAAGGGAGGGGTTTTATTCCCCCCTCTGTCCCCTCTCCCATTGGGGGATTGCAGCCAGGGTCCGCCAGTCCTAGCCACTGCCTCCACCACTTACACACAGCCAGGCAGACCCCAGCTGGGGTCTCCTGGAGGGAGAGGAGAGAGAAGGCATTATAAATCCCTTACTGCCCCCTCTGCCTCAGAGGTTATACCAACTGGCATCTAGTCATGCCCTGCCCCTGCCACTGGACCAGCAAGGGGAGGAGGGGGAGAAGTGATCCTGATGGGACAGCAGCCCCTGTCATGGTGTCCTAGGGAGCACAAGCCTCTTCCCAGTGGGGGGGGGGGGGGGGGGGCAGGCAGGGCTGTGGGTGGGAAATCAGTGGGCAGAGCTGCCACAGCCTGTGCTGGGCAAGCAGTGGTGCCGGTGAAACTAGGGGGTGCTTGGGGGGTTATTGAATTATAAAATTCAAATTAGCTCTCATAGCTAGCCCTCCAGGCCCTGCCACTGTC
The DNA here is from genome assembly GCF_000455745.1 of Alligator sinensis. Taxonomy (NCBI): domain Eukaryota; kingdom Metazoa; phylum Chordata; order Crocodylia; family Alligatoridae; genus Alligator; species Alligator sinensis. Next base: position 1,760,170 of record NW_005841985.1, read on the forward strand.
ACCTACAGCCTCCCTCCCCTCGTGCACTGGGAAGAGGCTTCTGATGCCCAGGGCACCATGACATGCTCCTTCTCCACCCCACCCCCCCAAAAGCCTGGAAAGGGCTGCTTCCCCCCTTCCCCTCCAGGCACACCTTGGCTGGAGTCCCTGCAGGCCACAGTGGGGGATCAAACCCCTTCTCAATCATACTTAGGCCTTTGGGGCCTGGCCATGCCTCTTCCTCAGCTCACCTTCCCCCAATCTGGCAACTGAGGGTAACAGAGGGTCTCATCTGCTGATCTGACCCCATGGCACATGAGGTCTGCTACCTGCATGGGGCTCGGATTCAGGATATTACAGAGATGATCCCGGACCTCATTCGACCCTCAGATTAGTACCCCATGGTCCTAATCCATGTGGGAATGAATGACGCGGTCGGGACCAGTCCAGACTGCATCATGAAGGACTACAAGGCCCTGGGGGCCAAGCTCAAGGACACAGGGATACAGGTGGTATTTTCCCAGTAAATAGATGAGGACAATGCCATGAGACCTGCATTGGAGTAGTCAACCAGTGGCTTTGGAGTTGATGCTACCAGGCAAGCCTCAGGTTCCTTGACAACGACCCGCATTTTCTTACAGGGGCGGGGGGACGGGGGGCATGCTTGGGTGGGATGGGCTTCATCTCTCCCCTAAAGGCAAGCATGCCTTTTCTTCCAGGTTGGCTGATCTCATACGGCATGCTTTAAACTATGTTCAACAAGGGATGGGGCCATGGGGACACGAGGACACTTCCAAGTCAAGACAGGTGACAAGCACAAGAAGTACCCAGGGTAAGTGACAGGGGTCCAGATAGTCCTAGGATCAAGGGGATGGTACAAGCACCCATAGGAGGCCTTAAATGCCTCTACACTAATGCTCGTAGTATGGGGAACAAGGAGGAGGAACTTGCCCTCCTGCTAGCTAGCACAAACCCAGACATAGTAGGGCTCACTGAAACCTGGTGGGATTCAACCCATGATTGGGTAGTAAATGTTAGGGGCTACAGACTGTACAGGTGGGATAGAATGGGCAGGAAAGGCAGGAGTGTGTCACTATGTAAAAGAGCAATACACGTTCTCAACAAATAGGATGGGGTCAGAGGAGGGGCAGACTGAAGTGTTCTGGGTAAGAATACAAGGGGGTCAAAGGGAAAGGGACTTAACAGTGGGTGTCTACTACAGACCACCCAACCAGGGGGAAGAGCTGGACTGGGAATTCTCAGGTCAGCTCGCGGAGGCAGTTAAGTCAAGGGATGTGGTCATCATGGGTGACCTAAACTACCCGGACATCTGCTGGGAGGAGCAGTCTGCCGGGTCCTCCCGGACATCTGCCGGGAGGAGCAGTCTACGTAGGTTCATAGCTGAGATAGAGGACCTCCACCTAACCCAGGAAGTACACAGTCCCACCATGGGAAATACTTTGCTAGACCTGGTCCTGGCCACAGGCAACGACCTGGTGAGGAGACTGCAGGTTCTCGACCACCTGGGCAATAGTGATCATCACCTACTGGAGTTCACTATCTAGCGCAGGGTGTCAAAGGCCTGAAGCAAGGCAGTAGCCCTTGACTTTAGGGGGGCAGATTTCAATTACTTAAGGAGATTAGTAGGAGAGGCACTGAGGTCCCAGAGGGTAGGGGAATTGAGAGTCCAAGAACAGTGGTCGTTCATTAAGGAAATAATCCTCTGAGCCCAAAGGGTGACAGTCCCAACGTGAATCAAAGAAGGCAAGAGTGCTGAAAAGCTCCCATGGCTTGCCAAAGGGATTCAGGAATGTCCGAAAGCTAAAAAGGATGTGCACATTCGGTGGAAGAGAGGGTGCTATCACCAAGGAGGATTATACCTCCATTGCTCGAGACTGTAGGGGGCTGTTAGGAAGGCTAAGGTGGAGACGGAACTAGGACAAGCGATCAGGATCAATGATAACAAGAAGTCCTTTTCTAAATACATAGGGAGTAAAAAGAAGGCACTGGGTAATGTGGGCCCCCTGCAGGACATGCTTGGCAATCTGGTGGTTGCATCAGATGAAAAAGCTGACCTCTTTAACAAATTCTTTGCCTCCATTTTTCTGAGCATGGACTGGGACATCCCCCTCCCCACTGGGATTCCGGATGGACTGAGGAGAGGCACCACCAGGCCTACAGTCAGGAAAGACCTAGTTAGGGAACTTCTGGTGGGGCTGGATGTGTTTAAATCAAGGGGCAGGTCCTGTCAGACCAACCTGGTTGCCTTTTACGATCAGGTAACAAAATCCTTGGACTCAGGTGTCACAGTGGATGTAGTCTTTCTGGACATTAGGTAGGCCTTTGACACCATCTCTCACCCCGTTCTCATTAAAAAACTAGGACATCCCCCTCCCCACTGGGATTCCGGATGGACTGAGGAGAGGCACCACCAGGCCTACAGTCAGGAAAGACCTAGTTAGGGAACTTCTGGTGGGGCTGGATGTGTTTAAATCAAGGGGCAGGTCCTGTCAGACCAACCTGGTTGCCTTTTACGATCAGGTAACAAAATCCTTGGACTCAGGTGTCACAGTGGATGTAGTCTTTCTGGACATTAGGTAGGCCTTTGACACCATCTCTCACCCCGTTCTCATTAAAAAACTAGGTGACTGTGGCATTGATGCCTACACAGTCAGATGGGTCACAAATTAGCTAGGCGGCTGCACCCAGAGAGTGGTGGTGAACTGGTCATTTTTGACCGGGAGGGATGTGGGCTGTGGAGACCCCCAGGGCTTGGTCCTCAGGCCCACACTGTTCAACATCTTTATCAGCAACTTGGATGAGGGGGTAAAAAGCACCTTGTTCAAATTCGCGGATGACACTAAGATGTGGGGAAAGGTGGGCATGCTAGAAAGGAGGGACAGGCTACAACTATATCTGGACAGGTTACAGGGGTGGGTGGATGAGAATAGGATGGGATTCAATACTGACAAGTGCAGGTTACTGCACCTAGGGAGAAAGAACCAGGAACATACTTATAGGCTGGGGAACTCCCTCCCTTCTTATCAGCACAGGGTCAGAAAAGGATCTTGGAGTCATTATTGATTCCGAGCTCAACGTGGGCTGCCAATATGAGGATGCGGTCAGTAAGGCTAACCGCACCTTGTCATGCACCTGCAGACGCATCACAAGCAGGTCCAAGGAAGTGATCCTCCCCCTCTATGAGACATTGGTCATGCCGCAGTTGGAGTACTGTGTCCAGTTCTGGGCACCGCACTTCAGGAGGGATGTGGACAGCATTGAGAGGGTCCAGAGGAGGGCCACTCGCATAGTCAGGGGGCAGCAGGGCAGGCCCTACGAAGAGAGGCTACAGGACCTGAACTTGTTCAGCCTCCACAAGAGAAGGCTGAGAGGGGATCTGGTGATCATCTATAAACTTACCAGGGGAGACCAGTGGGGAATGGGAGAGGCCTTGTTCCCCTGAGCATTACCTGGAGTAACTAGGAATAACAGCCACAAGTTGATTGAGAGTAGGTTCAGGCTAGACATGAGGAGGCACTACTTCACAGTCAGGGTGACTAGGATCTGGAACCAACTTCCAAGGGAGGTGGTGCTGGCTCCTACCTTGGGGGTCTTCAAAAGAAGGCTAGATAATCACCTAGCTGGGGTAATTTGATGCCAGCACTCATTTCTGCCCATGGCAAGGAGTTGGACTTGATCTGCTCCAGTCCCTTCCAACCCCAACAACTATGAAAGTAAGAAACTGCGAAAGGGACAGGAGGGCTCAGTCTAGCACCTCCGGCTTCTGACCTGAGCCATTGCAGACATGTGCTTGCATTTCTGGAATCAAAAGTGAACGTCTATTCACCTGCAAATCAGTTCAGTCTATGTAGGTTAGACTAACCTGCAAAGATCGAATCAATTCAGGCTTGGGCTTTTTGAATGTCTTTACTTAACCTAAATAACCAGTAGGTAGTGAGTTAAACCAATATATAATCTGGGGTACAAAGCATGGGTGACTGGTGCCTCCCGAGTCAGTGGCCAGTCAGTGACCGGGGCGGCGGGGGGGAAAAAGGGGGTTCCCTCATGGCTGATCGCACCAATGCCGAAGTGCCAGCACACTTCTAGGTGCACTGCGGGCACTTCTGGCCTGGCACAACCGGCCGCAGGAGAGACCACAAGGATTGCTTCTTCTGGCACACCCACTCCCTGGCTGGCGCTCTCAGGAAGGGCACCGGCACACTTTCCTGTGCCCCCTGTCCATCACCTAAGCAGGGAATGCTGCTGTCAAGGGGTGCACCAGCACTGTCAGGGGGTGCGTGTGCATGTCCTCCCCCACACACATTGTCACTGGTACAAAGCATGTAAATCTCTGATCTGCCTGGGTTTGACCAAGAGATACTAAGAGAATCTGGCAGTTTAACCTGAGTAGCTGTTGTTGGTTGTTTATATGACATGATCAACATGAAGATCTGGCACATTATTTCTAGCTCATTTTACCTGGGGAAATTGTATCAATGATACATCTTGTATCATGGCCTACAAAAAAAGCTGAAAGATTTAAACCATGCATCAAGTCTGTCCATTCATGGTACTGTATTTTGCAGTGTCATTGCCTTACCAACCTTTTATTACTTGAAATTTTCAATGGTGTTGAAATTTGCGGGTAGCAGTGTAAATGATGCTGGGTGAGGTCTGGAGAAGAACATTTATATAAACAGTATCTTGTGACTGTTGCTCTAATGGGACCTAAATAATGGTACAGTTTGAGAAGGTGAACAAGGAAGCATTTTTTTTGCTTTGGTGACTCCTCACTGCAGATAGGAAGTAGATTTTTATATTTACATGTTATAATTAATTGTAGCTCCTATATTGTTTAATCAACAGTCACAGTGAGCTTCAAAACGAGGCAATGCAATCATTGTGCTTCATAATATGAATAGCATTTGATGACACATTGCAGAAGCAGCTAGAAATAATACAAAAAAAGGATGTTCACAGAACAGATTGCATTGTGAGTTCCAGCTACCAGGTTTCAGTGGCTGAAACCCAGCCTTCATCCATCTGCCTAAATACCCTGCAGAAATCTTGGCTCCCCATTAGTACTGGAAAGCTAACCTAATAAGCCAGCTGAGGATAGGAAGCCTAAATATTTCTTTCTGACACCTACCACCTACTCACCTCCAGGAATGGGTGTTCAGAGCATGCCAAGGACAGGGAATGCATTTAGGAATACATTTCCCCATGTGAAGATTTGCATGAACATATTCTTGTGCCGACTTTTTGCAAGCAACTTGCATGTCCCTGCATGTTAAGTAGTGTAAGACGTGAGTGTTAGCATTTTGAACCGCTTTTTCCTGCATGGACATGCATTTCAAAGGGCATAGCAGATAACTGTTAACATACCTATCGGGCTGTTCTAGGAACTGCACCTACCTCTTTAAGAAATGGGCATAGGCACATATGCTTCCCAGCTAAAGGACTGGTGGGAAAGCTGTTAAGGGCCATACTTAGGTTTTGAAATAATATAAATAAAGGCAACTGAGTACTGGAACTTGACTGATGAAATTAAAGCATGCAGCTAGGTGAGCCAAGAAAACTAACCATCTCAGACTCCATTTGTGGCTGAGACTTTTAAGCAATTAAGTTACTTCTCATCCCAGTTGCCTGGCAATTTTAAAGTTTTATGTCATGTTTTTCTGTTGCATATTTACTTTTGTTAGTTATTTCAATACCGCATTGCTTTGAATAGACTGTGCACACTAAACCCCAAAAGTCTTTTAGCCTATAGCTTACCTACAAGGCAGGATATGTTTTGTTCTCCATTACTATGTCATTGTATGTCACAGGTCTGATTAAACCTAAGCAGAGTTGTATATACGATTTGGTTCTGGAAAATATGTGGCTGCTTTATATTTTGCTCTCTATGGCAATGGAGAGCAAACACCAAATATTTCACTTACTAAACTTTTCACTTTTCATGGGATGCTTCACTTTAGAAATTGAACAAAAGAATGCAGGGTTTGATTTGACCAGTAGCTGGAACCTTCCTTTGTACATTTTTCAGGTAACAAACTGTATCAGAGGGGGTTAATGTACAGGTATGCCAGCCAAAATGCTCCATGCTCCTGCACTGCCTCATTTACCTGATACAGTTTAGCTGAGTGCAGTTTAGCTGAGTGCAGAGTTTAGATGAAGTGCAGAGATCCAGTGGAACACTGACATATGAAACAATGCCAGTGTATGCCAAAGCAATACAGAAGGTATTGCAAAGAGGCCAGAAGCAGAGTAACTGCATTTATTAATAGTGGGCTTGATTTGATTCCCCATCGAAGTCCTTCTGAGCCGAATCAGTTCTCAAATGACTGCCTGCAACAGGCTCTACTTTTGTGGATGAAATGTTTTTCAAGAAGGTTTTAAAATTTTTTCTTATGTTAACTTTTCCAGGTGGAACAGCTCTGATTACTTGTGTAGTCAAATGTGAGAACAGGAAATCTTTGTACACTGGGCCAAGCTTTCCTGTTTTACAGTTCACATTTTTCAGACATCTCACTTTTAAATTCCAATATTTCTCAAGAGGAGGCCTCTATTTTTATATTACATAAAGTTGGGGGTGGGGGGGGAATTAAATAAAAAACTGTTTCCACTTCAATAAAGGCAAAAATGATTCTTCAACAGTATCCCCAGTTATCCTGGATACTTTTTAAGAGATAAGAAAGTGAGCACTATTCTCTAAGTTCTCTTTTTCTTGTGTCTGAAACTGAAAATGCAAAATGAGCAAAACACATTGAGGAGCATATGCAAATTTGAAATAATGGGCCAATGAACAAAATCATTGCTAATGATGGACATGTGCTCTGGAAAATGTGTTTGACATGGAATATGTGGTACTTATGCTAATGGCCAAATCCAGTCCTCCATTCCAGTTGGAAAACTATCCTAACAAGACATCTTGGGCATATCCAGATGTACATGGATGTTTGGTTTCCTGGGGACAACTAGCAGCAGTGCATCTTGTGCTGCACTGGCTTGTCCCCCAGGAACGCCTGTGCCCTGCATGCTTTGGCATGTGGCAAGTTGCCATGGGTTGGGTAGGGCAGGCTGGGGCCAGCACTGGGCCCCTGGGAGCCTCCCAGGGCTGCAGCTGTGGTGATTATGCCATGTGGAGCCTGGCTGGCAGAAGAGCATGGCTCCGGGTGGCCTGACTCTGCTTTTCAGCAGCATACGCTGCCTGAACGTGTGTTGCGCTGGCTTTTTTTCCACCGTTTTTTTTACCCCTGGATATTCAGGATATACAGGGGAGGTCGGAGCTGCAGATAGTGTCCCCTGGCATTGGGGCATGTAATGGGCAGTTTCCTGCATTTACCATCTGTTTATGGGAACAGCAAAGTCGTGGCAGGTGAGACAGGGTGGATTGCCCTGTAGAGACAGGTGGGCAGGCCATCATGAGACCAGGCCCCAGGTGTGCCCCCTGCCACAGTGATGTATCTTGGATTCATCATAACTTATTTTAATAGGTAGAATTTCTTGGATGGACTCTCTCTCCTTACCTGGGTTGTCAACTATCCATAAATTCATGGATCAGGAATAAAAAGCAAGGCTAAAAACTCCTGGGTATGTGCAGACATTACATTTAGATTGACCTAACCAAGGTTAAATCCCCAATCATAGGTATACAAGAAGCTTATATCACCCCAAAAATGGTATGACCAATCTAAGTTAGTACACCTACTCAAGTGCACTGATTTAGAATGAGATCAGGTTAACCCAAGCTAAGAAAGGGTTAATGTAAACTTGCAAATCCTATACACATTTGCAGAACAACCCTGGGGCTGGGAAAAGTCCACCTACTTGCCCCAGCCCCAGCCCCAAGGGTGCACGATTTTGCAGACGTGCCAATCTCACAGTCTCATTCCCCGACCCAAAGTTACTTACACTGGTTTTTCCATGTGGCTCCTGGGAATGATAAAAAGCTGCACACTCTGCTCCCAATCTATGCATGAATATAGGCTGGGTGTGGTGAATGATTGTACATCCCACCCTGCCTGTAAAGCATATTAAAAAAGTGAACCATCTGTAAAAAAAATAAGCAGTGGAGAGCTTGATTGAAGATCCCTCACCAAAAAGAAGCTGGAGGTAAGCTGTGAAGGACCGAGAACAGCAGTACCACCTGGTGTCTGAGCAAGAGTGCAGCACCCTGCAGGGATATTCAAGATTTTGTAACCCTTAGCTCCCTCTCCCCCAGCCATGTGCTGCTGCTGGTTTCTCCTGTCCCTTGCCTATAACACTGCTGGGTTACAGGTAGGTAGACAGCATTGCTTTTGGGGACATCTGTGTCAAGATGGGGGAAGGCACTAGTGGGGGCAAGGCTGGAATGTGTGATGGGGGGGCATGGTTCATGGTGTGATCAAGGGGTATCAGGGTGTGGGTGAGTAGGCAATCCCTCAAGTAGGGGCAGCATGGTATCAAACTATTGTTGCAGTTAAGTAGGCTTGCCAACCCAATAATTTTCTTTTCTTCTTTTATTTTTTTGCTGATAATCTGCAAACTCTTTGCCTCACAGGTGGCATCCACATGTTGTAATCATACCCTGCACCATGACTGGTACTCCCGGGTTTCACAGGGACTTGCAGTCCCTCCCTGGAGCAGTAGGTCATTGTGCTCAACTACTGGTCTTACTTTCACCCCATACTTGGCCTCCTCGCAGAAGAGAATTTACTGGGGTCAGGACTCACCCCTCACCCTCTGGCTGAGCCCTCTGCTTGGCCTCTGGTCCAAACCATGGCCTCAGGCATCCACAACCATGCCTTGGTCTCTACCCCACAAATGGAGTTCCTACTACGCCCTCTTTAGGGCTTCTATACTACACCCCACCCTGGGGTCTTCTCATCTTCATGATCGATTATTCACAGGGCTGGCCCTTGTACTGCCCTTCAGGCTTACTCCCCATTCAGCCCCACTCAACACACCCCTGAGATGGTCCTTCAGGCCTACTCAACAGCCCTTCAGACCTACTCCTGTTCAGCCCTAGTTTGTGCGTGGCCACACACTATGCTCTTCACGCTACCCTCTCTGGGACCTCTGGGATCTCATGTTTCTGCTGGGCTTAGGTGGCAATCTGCTTGCCATGCCTGGCCCCACTACTCCCCCAACTGCCTCCAGAGCCCACCCAAAGATGGGGGCTGGGGTTAAGGTACCCCACCTCACCTTTCACTGGGGAGGTAACTGGCCTGGCATTTCTTGGGGACTCCCATGCCACCAGGAGCCCCACCAGGACACCCTTCCCCAGCAGGGTTCAGTTTTAGGTCATGCCCAGGACCAAGAGCCTCCAGCTCCTATCTGCTAGATGTTCCATACAGCTCAGCTAGGCAATGTTTCTGCCTGGGCTGGCAACAGCAAACTGTTCTGTTTATATAGGCAGCCAGTGTTCTAAAATGGCTTCTTCAATCAAGCACCTGCTGGCTGCCTGACTCAGCCCTTAAAGTGGCAGGCACTGCAAGTGCCATGCCACAATCACCCATCAAGCACCAGTGATATCTGAGACAAAAAAACCAACAACACACTAAACATTTGATTTAGTTTGACAAATCAAAGTGTTTCAGTTTGAGTCAAGCAGCTTGTATGTTCCATCAGCCAATAGATGTGCAATGAACTAATTCTAAGAACTTGAAATATTACCAGAAGTCATTTACTCAATTGCAGCGTGCCTATCTACATAGTCCAGTACAGTGTTTTGTGGAGATGCCCAAGCTAGTAAAATAGCTAGGCCTCTGAAAATATATAGCTGTTAGTATGGCACTTCACAATAGCTATTTAACCCATTCTGTTGACTTACTGCATTTTACCCAAATCCAACATTACTTTGAATTTAAAATGACCCCCAATAATTAGATTCTAGACAGGGAAAATTTATAGTTTTCCCTGTCTAGAATCTAATTATTGTAGGGGGAAAAATAACTTAATCTTGGATTGACTAATATGGTAATTAGCTTAGCTGGAGCACTGTGCTATCGCTAGCAGGAGAGCTAGCTCAGATACTTGCAGGAATGTTCATGCATTCTCATGAACATTACAGAGTCTCTCTTAGACATTGCCTTGTTTGTATTACCTTGTTTTATAAAGAAATCTTGGACAAGCTTATTTTGCTAAATACCTTTAAAAATCATAGGGTTGAAATTCAGATGCTAAGCAGAACAACTAAATCTTAAGCAACTAACTTCTTATGTTCTGTTGCATAAAAGTATACCTTATTTAAATTGTTGATACGTCTGTTTTTCCACTCCTCTCTCCCCCAAACCCCAATACATTACCCACACTGAAACTGCATGGCATTTACAACAATCACTGTCTTTTCCATGGATATTGTCTCCCTCATGCTATTGGTTCTATACACATGATAACTAATCAGATTAGTTGAATTGGTTCTAGTCTGTGCATAACGTGTTCTGTAACCAGTAGGTAACAAAGCTCTGCAGACATGGGAAAGTACCTGTGATGGTTTTACTGGAAGGTTTAAGAGTTAATTTTCTAATACAATATTTATATATTTAATATAAATTAATGAGAAGTAATAGGCATAAATCATCCTTTGTCTAAGGATCTTACAAACACTAATGAATTAGCCATTAATTGTAGGATAAAGATAGATGACATGCAAATGGGAAATTTTAAAGAAAAGAGCCTAAGATAAGGCTTTCTATGGCAAACATCCCCCTTGATTCCTGTGTTCCCTAAATTAGGCTGCTGCAAAATATTATTCAATATATAATATAAGAATGACTAAATCTGGGAATTAAGTAAATTCTCATATTTTACTGAATGGAACAAAATTCCAATAGAAATTCTGCTTTTGCAATTTCATTTAAAGCAGATTCTAGGCATCCACCAGAAATCTTCCACTGATGCCTTAATGCACTTTAGTGCATCCTGAGAGGTACAGAAGGGCCTATCTGTCGCCAGGATCCCTCAGCACGAGAGGTATACTGCCTCCCTGGAGCAAAGATTCGGGATGTGACGAAGGTAATCCAGGCCAGGATCAAGCCCACCGATTACTACCCCATGGTCCTAGTCCATGTGGGTACTAATGATGCAGCCAGGAGAACCCCCGATCACCTGATGGCGGACTACAGTGCTCTGGGCGGCGTGCTGAGGGAGTTCGGTGCACAGGTGGTATTCTCTTCCATCCTACCAGTGAACGGACACGGAAGACGGCATGAGAACTGCATCCGAGAGACCAACTGGCGGCTTCGGCAGTGGTGTCTTGAGGCAGGCTTCGGCTTCCTGGACAACGACCCGCACATTACAATGAGGGACATGCTCAGCTGGGATGGGCTTCACCTGTCCCCCAAAGGTAAGCGTGTGTTTTCTTCTAGGTTGGCGGATCTCCTCCGGCGGGCTTTAAACTAGGCTCGTCGGGGGGAGGGGAAGAT
>NW_005841985.1:1774032-1787583 GCF_000455745.1 Alligator sinensis
CCTATGAGGAGAGACTAGAGAAACTGGACCTTTTCAGCCTCCGCAAGAGAAGGTTGAGAGGCGACCTTGTGGTTGCCTATAAGTTCATCACGGGGGCACAGAAGGGAATTGGTGAGTATTTATTCACCAAGGCGCCCTCGGGGGTTACAAGAAATAATGGCCACAAGCTAGCAGAGAGCAGATTTAGATTGGACATTAGGAAGAACTTCTTCACAGTTCGAGTGGCCAAGGTCTGGAACGGGCTCCCAAGGGAGGTGGTGCTCTCCCCTACCCTGGGGGTCTTCAAGAGGAGGTTAGATGAGTATCTAGCTGGGGTCATCTAGACCCAGCACTCTTTCCTGCTATGCAGGGGGTCGGACTCGATGATCTATTGAGGTCCCCTCTGACCCTAACATCTATGAATCTATGAATCTATAAGTGCTAAAGGACCATGCTAGGGGATACGAAGCATGGAAACCAACATAGGAATAACCATGGATCAAACATGACAGAGGAGAGAGTGCAACCAAGAGAAGCTTAACTCTCCTCTCTAGAATGTCAAGGAGTGCTGATAATAAGTTCCTCAAATGATCAGAATGACCAAAGACAGACATGATCAAAAATGGAAGAAGGAAAAGCTAAGAATAGCTTAAAGGAGATGATGACAGAAATAATAGTACTATGGTATTCTTTCAGCAAATGGGGAAAGGGACAACAACTAATAGATATGACTAATAAAACACTAAATTCACTATGAAGCCTTATTCAGGACAGAATTTCTGTCTACCTTGTTTGCCTCTGACATATCAAAGGATGCTATTGCTGATTCTGATTGTTACTGCGCCATTTTTTTTCTAATTAGGATTGATTTGTATGCTGATGACCCTCAACTTTGTCATATCTGTAACTAATCTAATCAGATATGGATTGTGCTGTTTCCTTTTCTGGTGCCTGTCAGTGATAAGGACTTGAATGAAAATGAATTAAACTGATGCCATTTCAATCTGGAGAAAGTGAAGGTGATGATAGTTGTCAAAGAGAAGGGACTGACAAATGTTGTAGTTGGTTTATTCGTTGTAAAAAAATCAATAAATGGTACCAACAAATATTATAGTTTTGGGGGTATAAATGGCATAGTAGTGGTGGTGATGGTATACCTGTGATGGTCTAGAGATATGAGAGAAGCAAGATTTGTGAGGTGAAGTAATATCTTTTGTTGCATTAACTAGTATAGTCGGGAGAAAGAGAAGATAAGTTTTCAGGTTTCAGACATGCTTTAGAGAAGGAAACAGACACAGCCCAAGCTAAGGTAAAACAATTACTCTCGCTTTGTCAATCAGTTTGAAGTAGGCAGTTATCTCCTATGGAATGAAGCTGAGCTAGCAAAGGAAAGGGTGAATGGTTTTATGATCCTTGACAAACATCTCTGTTTTGTCCTGACAAGGTTTTTTGGGTAGATGTGATATCTTTTATTAAACTAATGAAATAGTTGGAAAATTGTTCTTTGCAAACTTTTGGGTATAACCACCCTTCTTCAGGCATAGGGTGAATTCTGTTTAGTCCTTTTTTTGTTGTTGTTGCTGTTCCCAGGCCCATCTCCTGAAGTTATTGTGTAGGTTCTGTTTGAGGACAAGGACTTACTGCCTCTTAGACTGCATCAGTTATATATTTATCTACATTGCAACCTTTTCTTCATGACTGGAAATGGTTTCAGACTTTTTAAGTCTTTATCATTTCTAGATGGACCACTGGAAGAGACTTCTAACTGGTACTTCTGCAGACTAGCTGAAAGCTTCAACTAGCACAGAATATGGTAGTCAAAGGGCTTGCCTACACATGTCATTATGGCGACATTGTTACTGCACTATCATTTAGTACTTCCTTTTGGGACTAAAAGACAGAGCAGTAACACCCTGTACTGCGCGGTGTGTGTCGCGCATGGTTACTTTTAGGCACTACGTCACTGTAGCAACGCACTATAATGGAGGGAATGCATTGCTATGGTGATGTAGCTCAGCATTGCAGTTTATGACCACTGATGCCGTGTCATCCTTGTGCATTGCTATGGTAACATAGCATCATGTATAGATGCACCCAAACTGCTTGGCAAAGCAGGTGTGTATGAGCACGTTGTACCTATGTGCAACAAAAGGAACCAGCATTCACTCTGCTGCTTGTTTTGCTTTGTGAACTATTTTAAGGCCTGCTTGTTGCATATTGCGCAGGTTGAAATGCATTTGGACATTTTTGTTGGTAGCTTGACATACATAATGTCTTGGAGAAGGGCCTTGTATTTAATCTTCTTTTCCTTGGTATTGGTCAGGGGCCAAGTTATAGTTTATTAACCTTCAGAGCTGTATATGAACTACCCATAGTTAGGTCCTTGCTTTGATGAACATATCCATGGAGGCAGTACCTTTCCTTGGGGCTACACAAATAGAGGAGCAGAAACAGCTAAAATTTCTGTTCAGATCAGATGTCAAATAAAAAATAGGAAAAAATCATTCTGTGTCAATTAAAATTGAAATGTTTTATTTTGGCCACTGAACCAAACAAACAACAGTAATGTTAATTCCTAACATTATTTTATTTTGGAAATAATTCATTATTTCCAAGGAAAAGGAATTATATCCTGGGGGGGTCTTTTTGCCTTTGATTTTAAAGATAAAACCAAACTGATTTCCAAACCAACTATTATTTCTAATAAAAACTAAACTAAACTAAACTAAACTTATTTTTACAGGAACACAGTAATGACATACTTTAACATTCTAAAAAATATATTTCCCCATTTTTAACTAAAATTATTCGTCAAACTTTCAAACTATGTCAACCAGAAACTACAGGTTTTTTTATTTAATATGGTATTTGAAAAAATTCGCCCACCTTTATGTGGGGGTGCACCAGAATTACACCAAGCTAACCATGGGCCATATCCTTATTATGGTAGACTTGGCTGTAACTAGTCCACAAACCAGATAGCATTTGTATTGCCATCAGATTTAGTAGCAAAAGTTTAGTGTACACTCTTGCTCTTGCTCAAAGAAGTTGCACAGTATATACCTACAGCCCACAGCTTCTCTTCATCTTCATTACCTTTTCTTGCTAGAGCCACGACAGACTTTTTCAGTAAACTTTAAACATGTGGCAATATTAGACAAGATCTGCAACATGAATCATTCGGCAAAAGTAGAGAAGGAAACTTGTTGAGGAAAACCCCGGGGAAATTGATTTGCAAACACACTTGAGAATACTTTTTTGATTTGTTCCTTTTGTCTTCTATTTGTTTTCCCATCTACAAGCAAGGTCCTACGTACTTTTTTTTCTCAAGCAGAACTAAATTTTGTAACAAAGGTCATTGGATGTTACAGCAGACTGGACATTCAGTGGAAGCTGCAGATGATTATTATCAAAAAGGGTTTTACTTAATTCAATATGAAAACTAATATTCAACCAGGCAATATGCCATGTGTTTTAAATGTATATATAGTATAACACTTATTTTGCTCTTCCTCTTTTAGTTCTTTTAGCTCATTATTTTCTATTGAAGCAAACAACTGCACTATAGAGGTCAGAGGTAAGGCCTCTGAATCAGAATTTCTTAAACCTCTGAATGCTGGAAACTGCAATGGGAGAGGAACAGGGAAACGATAATTCTGGATAATACCCTCCCCTTCAGCATCCATACTCTGCCATGGTGTGAGACAGGTTGCTGGGCTAGATGTACCTATAGTTTGATGAAGTAAATGGCAGTTTTTGTGTTCTTATGTAAAATAGATCTAGATGTTTTTCACCTAGGCACAGGACAACTGAACTTTTGATGTTGCCATCAGCAATCTAGGAGTGGGGCAAAGGGGCATTGTGCAGTGAGCTCTGACTTCTCTGCCTGGTCAGCATAGGCTCCTGCTAGAGCTCCTCATGTGCAGTGAGCTCTATGAACTCACCACCTGAATGGCATGAGCTCTGGCAGAAGCCATCGCTTTCATGTGGCTCCAAAGCCCATGGGTGAGCACTGCTGTTACTCATCCCTTCTTTTCCCCTGTTGCTGAATTCAGCAGAGGGAGAGGAGGAGGGAAAACAGCAGTGGTCTTCATTCATTCCTTGGGCTCTGAAATCACAGGGCCTCTGACCAGAGCTTGTGGTGATAAGCTGGTGGGCTCATAGAGCTAGCTGTGCATGCAAATTCCCGGCAGGAGACCAGAAGGTGAGTTCAGAGCTCACTGCATATGTGTGGCACAGCCAAAGAGGGTGTGACCATGCAGCCACAAGCCCCTAGATATGCCCTTGGGTATTGTGTAAGTAATGGGTAGAGTTTCAGGGTTACATTAGCATCTAACATGGATGTTGTACTAAAATGGTTAATAATGAAAGAGTTAACACTTAGTTTCGGAGATAATAGCTCAGTGACATAGCTGGAACACTTCAAACATATCCAAGTTGTTTCAGGCTGTCCGCACACTTGGGAGGATATGACTGCATCAGTAATTTGGAAAGTTTTCTTCACAGTCGTAGTTGCTAGAAACCTTCTTGGGTAATAAATGTGAAAGCCTTGTCAGCCCCCTTGCAATTGTCCTGGTGCTAAGTGATGTGCTGCCCCAGTATAGTTTAATCTGAGTTCATACTATAGCACAATTCTGCAGTTGGCAAAGCAAGTGGTGCTCCACTTAGAAGGGAACTTGCTGTGGCCCACAAAAGGACACTTTTCTCCCTTCATTTTCCATTTTTGCATGTAGAGGATCCCAGCACAGCTATGTCACGTTCCAGCTAGTAATGTCCCCTTTTAGCCACCCTACCATAATACAGTTATCAGTACTTTTAAGTGATTGATATTAATATGTCTGCAGAAGAGGGTGACATTTGACCTAGTCCATCTGCTCTTCTCCAGTAACCTGGTTGTTTTTCGATAACACAATCATCTTTCCTCTGTGTCTGTTTTCATACCCCTTTGATTCAGTAACTTTGACACATCAACAGGTAGTTTACTACACTGCAGAGAAGGTAATGAAATTGAGGAAAAAGAATAAAGTTAAAAGCATATAAAGACAACATTTCTGGGCATGTTTCTAATTTTCTGTAACTCATACTGATGTTTTCATCCTAGATAACATGACAGACTTGAATTCACTGGACTTCTATTCTATCAAAGTCCTGGTGGCAGCTATTGTCCATTAAAAGAAAAGATATGGGCTGAGAGGCTTTCTCTTTCAGTGATTTCTAAGCATACATTTTTGCTATGAGCTGACAAGCAGTCCCATTTAAATGATGGTGACATCCCAGCAATGATTAAAATACATAATTTGACAAGTCACATAATGTAGAATGAAGGTCCTTGATTAAGGTATGTGAGGGCCTTGTTACTTGGTAATTTTGGGTGGCTCCTGCAGCTCTTAATACCTGCATTGTCCACACATTAACACCTTAGTGGGTTTTAAACACTTGTTATGTGGCTCAACGTTATGTCACTCCACGGCAGACTTGTTTCTGATCTCCACTGCCCTGCTCCTGTTCCATTAAGGTGTAGCCACTCCCCAGAGATGTGTCACCCAAATTGAAGTCCTCCAGTATCCCAGGATCTCTCACAACCCTGCCTGCAGAGCAGAGATAGAAACATGTCCTGACTCACCAGCCCTCTAGAGACAACTCACAACTACAGCTCCCAGTCCTGCTCCTGCTTACCAGGCTGCTAGTGGCAAGTCACAGCTGTGCAGGTGGTGGTCAGTCAGAGAAGGTTTCTAGACTAAGGATGTGACTGCTCCAGCATTTATGCTTCTCACAGTGTAAGGTGTAACAAGGTCCTGAGCTTTATTTTTAACTTTGCCTCAGACTATGTATAACCTTGGGGAAATTATATAGACCTAAGTTTTAAAAAATGGTCACAATGTTTTAGTGTCTGACTTGAGACAGATGACAATGTTAAGAAATGCTGAGTAATCACAAATCTCATTGATTTCAATACTCTCAATAGCTCTTAAATGATGAATTGGATCAACATTTTAGGCTTTTTTGCATGGAGGTTTTTGTAGAAAGTCATGGAAATGGAAGCTGAACTCATGCAAAAAATATTTGCCTTCCAAGTTTGGCACTGGAAATGTGAAGAATTGCCTGGGTTCAGTGTAAATTGGTAGAAGCCCCATGTTTCTGATTGGTTTGCTTTCAGAGTTTGTTTTTGTTGAAATGTTAGTAGAACAAACTTATGAAGATGGAGAATAAAAATATATAGCTGGAGTTTTTTTTAGTAGTTCTAATCATCACCAAACCAGTTTGGGCCTGACAGTTAAGAACTAAAATGAGCCTTTAACATTTGAGGTAAAAACTAAAGGCTAGATTCTGTTCCACCTATTACAGGCTGACATACAATCCTGTCCCACCCTGTCCCTGAAGACCTGTTTACAAAGGTAAGTTGGCTCTCTTTCTCACTGTGTTTTGTGATTTAAGTTTAAGGTAAAGATGACAGTAAGTTCAAAAATAGATGGATTTTCAGGGCAGGGCAATAGCCATGTGCCAAATAGATATCCAACTGTGTGATTTACAAAAGTCCTAATTTAAGGTTGGTATCAATGATAAGTTAGACATGTAAATAGGTATAAGTTCAGTAACTGGCAACTGTAACAGTTTAATTAATTCCTTATGTCATTTTGGATATAGAAAAGTGCACATCCCCATATTTCTTTGACTGGAGTCTGACATCTATCTTGTTGCACACTAAGAAAAGTGTAAGTACTGCACCCATAGAAACCAGTCGCAAGCTTACATTTCCTTCAGTGGAACCAGTTTCAGGACTGAAGCTTCCAGAGACTCTACATGGCTGAGTGTATTCTTATAAACAATTGCCATTGTACTTGTCTCGTAAAATGGCTCCTTGGTAGTTCTGCCTCTCAAGCAGGATTACTTGCAGTACATATTTAGGGAATTTTTTGTTATTCTGTTCACTGCAAAAGACTGTAGATTCCCCATAGTCTTGGTTCCTTGTTTTTTTATTTTCCCCCCCTTTTAGCTAACATGGTAGTTTATTTGCTATATAAGACCTCTACATGTTTAATGGAAACTTGCTGATCTCAGTGCAAGTTTGCATACTGCAAAGGTCACACAAAACTAAAAATAAGCAGATTTGCAAAAGGCAAATGGTCTTGGTTCATGTAGTTAACAGAAACACACAACTGGAAAAAAATCTTCCTAAAATCTGCATGTACTAATTCAAACTAACAAATTAGTTAAGGGAGAAGACCCACTTTTTATCTTGTTACTACTGACTGTGCCTCATATCACCTCTGCCATCTACACTGAAGTACACTCTGAAATCATGTTTCAAGTCAATAGTGCATGAAGTACTTTCCTTCATGTTTTTGCAAATGATCACACACAGATATTAGACATAATTATGTTTTCTCTGTTTCTCTCCCAATGCAGGATTATTTTCTGTTATACACAATAGGTCTGACGTAGCTATTCTTACTCATGTGAGTAATACCTGTCTTTACAAGTACATCTTATGGTGAGCATGAATTAGGTCCTATGTGGTTTGTCCAGTTCATTTGAAATTGAGCCTCCACTCTTACTCCCCTTGGAAGACTGATTAACAGCTTAACAGATTGTATTGACAAAAGTTTTTCCTGAGCACAAGCTTCTTGATTCTGAAAGCCTAAACCATGGAGCAAGTATGCAAGGAGCAAATGTTTTTTTTGGTGATATCTTTTATTGGACCAACAGTATACGTGGGAGAGATGTTAGACAAGGTTACAGGCACAAAATTCCCTTCATTTTGTACCCAAAAGCTTATCTAAGATCTCTCCCAACTATACATATAGCTGGTCCAGTAAAAGATATCACCCAAAGCCTTTTGCTTCTCATATATTCCCTGGACCGTCAGATCCAAAAAACACTTCAACTCTGTGGGAAGGCAGGCAGCAACATTCTGTACCAAGTAGCATGCCTTAGAGTTTCTCAATGGCTAGAGTCAGAAGTTGCACATAAACTGGTTTAAGTGATCAGAAACTGGTTTAAACCTGTAACAGAACATAAGCTCAGTGCACATAAACCAGTTTCAAAATGACTGAAACCAGTTTAAGATAAACCTGGTTGAATGTAGTATGAGATTTAACTGATTTGGGTAAAACTGGTTTATGAAACTTCTCTCTCAGACCTGGTTCAAGTTAAATCATAGTCCTCCAGCATGCTTTACAGCGCTGGGCTGGGCTGGGCTGTCTGTTCCAGCAGAGAATGGTTGGGGAGGAGGCAAGCTTTGCCCCCTACCCAGGCAAACCCTGGCTGGGGTCTGGGACCTGGGAGGGGGCGTTAAACCCACCTTCCCCAGAGTACAGAGCTGTCATGCTGCTAAACTTACTGAAAGTTAATGCTGGCTGCAGCTGTGGACTACAAATCCCAGAGGCAGTTTAGACTAATCTGCAGTTTAGACTAATCTGCAAAGACTGGATCGATTCAGCCTCAGGATGCTGCTAAACTTACTGAAAGTTAATGCTGGCTGCAGCTGTGGACTACAAATCCCAGAGGCAGTTTAGACTAATCTGCAGTTTAGACTAATCTGCAAAGACTGGATCGATTCAGCCTCAGGTTTTTTGACTGTCTGTACTTAGCCAAAGTGTCCTTTTTTGTCTGTAAGGCTGCTTATACATGTGCTCATTGGCATTCTAATTAGAACATGGCAGATCAGACTCAATTAATCAAGTCTGCTCCATGTTCTAATTGGAATGTTGCAGCGTTGCCACAACATCCTGTGTATTAAGCCCCATGCACATTTTAAAATGGCTGGGGGATGCTTTAACTAAACCTTGTCAAATGAGGTTTCAATAAAGCATCCCATGGTCATTTTTAAACACACAGGGGCTTAATACATGTGATGGTGAGGCATTTTAATTAGAGTGGCTGGCCGGGGAGAGGTCTCGATTAAACCACCCCCCGGGAAGTGCTCTAATTACCCCCCCCCCCCCACCTCTGAGCACGTGTATAGGCAGCCTAAGCTACTTATGTTTGTGTTTTCTTTTTCTTGTCTAGCACTTAGTGTGTGTGTGTTTTGAGGATTCAGGAATTGTAATAGGTGCTGGAGAGCAGTGCAAGAGTCAGCAGTACTTGACTCCACTTTGGCTGTCTGGGATTTTTTTCCTACCTCTTAATCCAATGGAGCCCTGTTATTACTAGAGCTAAACAGAAATGGGAATCCTTTCCCTAGAAGAGATTCCAAATTTAAAAAAAAGAAAAAGTAAAGAAATAGGTCAAAACATGACCTGTCTTGATGTTTCCAATGAACCAGAATTTTGTTTGGAACAAACCAAAAAAAACATTTCAATTCAGCCTTTCTAAAATATCTTTAAAGCTCCTTGGATCAAACAGCTGGGGATGCTGCCAGTCCTGGTAAACTTGCATGCTTTCCAGATGGCCACTTAACTTTTTAATCAGTGTTATCTGGTGGGCAGGGAAAGCAAGAATGCATTGGAAAATTTCTAGGCAGCTCTTGTTAGTACCATAATAGCTTTTGTTCTCATTCCACATTTGGACTTCCTGAGATAGTGTTCCTTGTCTTCTATGTGTACTGTCCCTGTCTTAGATTGTAAAATCTTTGGGTCAAGGAAAATACCTTATCCTAGATTCATGTGAGTAGACTTGCTGTTTTTAGAACACGGTGCAAGACCTGTTTTTTTTCTTGAGCATTTGTTCAATAACAAGGGAGGAAGACAGGCATGACATTATCACCCATACATACATTAATAACTAGTGAGCAGAAGCTGACTCAGAGACTGAGGGAAATTGGGAGGTATTTTCAGAATATGTCTGCACTGAAGTTGGGAAGTGTGATTGCAGCTCATGCAGATGTAACTAATGCAGGTTTCAGGTACTGGCAGCAGCAAAGCTATAGTGGATTATATTTCATCCATAAAGTAAATCTGAGTTCCTAGGAGGTCTTGTTCAGCTCATACTGAAGTCCATGCTGCATCAGCCACACTGATATTGCTGGCCTAACTAGTAGGGCTGTGCGAAGCTTCAGTCGCTGATTCAATTTGGAGAAGATTCGGTCCAATTCGGTGGCCGAATGTCCAAATTGAATCCAAAGCCTCCAAATCGATTCGGAGAGATTCGGAGATTCGGATCGGCCAGGGAGAGGCAGGCACAGCTGGGTGGCTGCAGGTTCTCCTGCAGCTCCTCCGGCTGTGCCTGCATCTTCCCAGGTGGCCGGCCCTCCCCTGGGGTGGGGGGAGCCATGGGAGAAGCCCCCATGGCTGCCCTGTCCAGCCCCATCCCCTGCCTGGCCCCAGTCTTCCGGCACTTTAGAAAAAAAACAAAAAAAGACCCACACTCACCAGCTCCAGCAGCGGGGATCAGGGCCTCTGGGAGCTCATGGCAGGGCCCCCATGTGCACCGCTCAGTGCCAGTGGCTGCAGCTTCTAGACAGCATGCAGTGCTCTGCCAAGCTGCGCTGCACCCGCGCCATGGGGCAGCTGCCATGCAGGTACCAGGGGGGGGGGGGGGGTGGGGGGGCAATCCCTGCTACCCCCCACTGCCCTGCGCTGTGTGGGGGGGCTCTTCCATGAGTGCTCAGAAGCGCTGATCCCTGCTGCTGGAGCCAGTGCATGCGGGGATTTTTTTTTTAAAGTACCTGGACTTTAAAAGGTGGGGGATGGGGCCAGTCAGGGCAGCCATGAGGGCAGCCATGGCTCCCCCTGCGTGGGGAGAGGCAGGCACAGCCAGAGGAGCTGTTGTGGGAGAACCTGCAGCCGCCCGGCTGTACCTGCCTCTCCCTGGCTGATCCAAATCACCGAATCAGTGCTGAATCAGCAATGAATCTTCGATTCTGATTCAGTCAAATCGAATGAGGACAGTGATTCAAATCACCAAATCAAATCACTGTCCTCTGAATTGGCTGAATCCGAATCTGAATTGGATACTTCCCTATTCACACAGGCCTACTAACTAGTTAGATTAGAACTAGCTAATATCTGAATGAGTTACCTTAACTCCTGGTTGCAATGTAAACATATACACATACTCATTTAGAGCCAGACTGATTCAAAAGGTGACCAATTCTTCATGTGGACTCAGTGGGCATGTCCCCACATGCAGGGACATGCTTTTAATGTGGCACAAATAGCAGCAGCACAAATTTGTGATGCTGCTTTTTGCAACTGTGCATGCCCCTGTACGGGCGGTTTGCCATGCAGCAAAATGCCCCGCTTCAGGGAAACTTCCATTTGCCCATTCCTCCCATCTCCCAGCATGCTGGAGAAGCTGGAGAACACCTAAAGCAGTAGTAATGCTCTGGCCAGCAGCCAGAGGATCTCCCTGGAGGACCCAGCTTCCAGGTGCTCTGACGCATGCTCCTGGAGCTTTTTTTTTTGCAGTGTTTTTTTTTTTGATACCAGGAGTTCCCAGTATCAAACTTTGGCACCAAGCTGCAAATTTTCTGTGTGACGAATGGTTCCATGTTTGCCAAGTGCAGTTTGAATTTATGTCACTTCAAACAATTCTGAGGTGCTGCAAACCACATGCGCGCACTTGTCTGGATGTAACCCTGGCTGTGTCATGACAAGTGCAGACGTTTGGTTCCGTGGAAACAATTAGCGCACATTTTGTGCCACTGTTAGTTGTCCCCAGGGAATGCCTGTGCCACGCACCCTCTGGCATCTGGCAGGTCACCCCAGGTGGGGCAGGGGAGGCTGGGGCCAGCAACTGTGCTCGTCCCAGCAGCCTTACTTGGGTTCCTGGGGGATGGGGAAGCTGCAGCTGCAATACTTCTGAAGCTGGGAGCCTGGCCGGCAGCCAGAGTGTGGCTCTAGCCAGCCAGGCTCCGGTTTTGGGTGGTGCGTGCTGCCTCCAAATGCGCAGCCCCTCTTTATTTCTACAAGGGTTTTTTTGACCCCAGGATCTCTTTTTTTGACCCCACGCAGCCAGTGGGATTACTTGTGTGACTGCTTATACAGAATCTAACATTTACTAAAGCTGTAAAAGACACATGTGAAAAGGCAGTCCCTGTCCTGCCTAAGGCTATGAATAAATGTTGCATTTGTCCAGGGAAAAAACATTTTCTCCTGGAATAAACTGTGAGTGTTCAGATATCCATGTCCTTTCTTCTGTGACAAACCCTAAATAGTTTTGTGGGATAAGAAGTGCTCAGTTTGTCTGGGGACATTGTGAAGTGCATTTGAAAGGCTGTCCTGGGATTGCATCATTGAATCAATGGCAAAAAAGCAGCAGTACAATCAGCTGCTCACTATATCCTGATTGGAAGGACAGTGTCAGGACACATCAATCCTGGGAGTTTTCTGTTCCAGGACAAGCACAGACACAACTAGTCTCATAACAAATGCAGCATCGGTTCCCAGCCTAAATGACATAAACCCCACTGAGAGACCCATAAGTGGTATTAGGCTTGTGCTCAAGTCCTTTCCAGTCATCTTCTGATGCCAGTTCAAAACTGTGCTCCTAGTTTTCAAAGCAATTGATGAATCTAGTTCCAGCTACATCAAAAAGTGAATGTTAATGTGCAGAGCACTATGATAACTGCACTCCCCAGAGGTGACCCAGATCACAAAGTCTAGGATGGGAGAGCAAGACCCCAAACTTTCATGGTTGAGGGGATCTGTCCATGCAATAATCTCCAAGTGATCAGATGAACCTTGTAGTTTCTGACCACATTTTGGAAATGCTGTAAGGCCTTCCTCTTTGAATAATACTTTCTACCATAAGAAAGCTGCTTGCCACATACTAACACACATTTTTCTCTTTAAAAAGGAAATAGCTAAAGCTCTGCTCCAAACAGAAGTTTCACCCTCAAAAAAGGAGAAGCCAAAGTCACTATTAAATTCACAAGGGACTTATTATTTCTGTCAATTTTATGTGGAAAGCATTTAGATACTGTGGGGGTGGCAGTAGTATACAGATTAGAGTAGACATAATGGTTACAATTATAGTTGGTCTCATGAGGGTGAGATTTGATGGATGTGGATTAGTGTCTGTGAACTTTCAGAATGAAGTGGGTCTTGGAGGACTTATTTGTAGAGAAGGAGTCTGTGCGGGCCAGGAGCGACCCGAGCCCTTTTCCATGCTGCATGCGGGCTGTGGCCAGCAGCCCGGGCATGCTGGGTCGGAGAGGGAAGGCCGTCGAGCTGGAATTAGGCACAAACGCTTAGCGGTAGTTTAAAAGATTGTTTACTTACACTGAGATGGCAGTGGTGTAGGCTGGAAAACTTGCTTGAGTTGCGGTTACAGACAGACAACAAAACAAAACTCGAACCTACAGGGCACGAGGGTCCGTCGCAAAGGGTTTTCGGCGATGGGAAGATAAACCTGCAGGACTCGAACCCGGGTAGAAGAGCTCTGGATTCACTCACACGAAGTTTGCTAGGCTCCGTGGGTCCGGTTCTTTTGCGTGCAGGAAGGGATACGTCTAGGCTGCGATCGGCAACGGGGAGAGGCTAGAGGTTGATCAGACCTCTGTTGCCTGCTTGAAATGCGCTGGGTCCATAAGGATCCGCAGCACTTAGAGATCTTCACACAGAGTGAAGTCTCCTCCTCCCTTGTTCGTGGAGTCCTCCAACTTGGGTGGAAACCACTCAAGCCTTTTAT
>NW_005841985.1:1789430-1818029 GCF_000455745.1 Alligator sinensis
AGGGATACGTCTAGGCTGCGATCGGCGACGGGGAGAGGCTAGAGGTTGATCAGACCTCTGTTGCCTGCTTGAAATGCGCTGGGTCCGTAAGAATCCTCAGCACTTAGAGATCTTCACACAGCGTGAAGTCTCCTCCTCCCGGTGTTCGTGGAGTCTTCCAACTTGGGCGGAAACCACTCACGCCTTTTATACGGCTAGCAAGCCAATCACTAGCTGCCACGTGTGAATAATTTAGAACTGGCCAATAATGGGACTCGAGTTAGCATACAAATGGCGGGAACTCTTTGCAACGAGCATTTCTGTGCTGCAACAAAGAAATGCACCCTGCAAAGAAAGCTTCAAATTGGCGGGAAATTCTCCCTTGCACCGGGGTTCTCTTTTGCAGCAGAAAACCCCACCGTGCAAAGAAGCTGTAATTTAGCGGGAACAATTTAGCAGTGCCGAAGCACACAAAAACAAAAATCACACCCTTTGGGTTGTGACAGAATCTACATTTTATTAAGATGCAAAAGGTGAAGGAAGCATAAAGATATGGATGGGAAAAGGGAAGGGAGGGTTCAGTAAGCAGGCATAACTGCACGGGGAGACATTAAAAGCAGTGAGGAGTTCTCTTCCAGCGTGAAGGGAGCTATGTTCCCCATCAGATATATCTCCCCTCCTTAGCTATTGTGCTGACAGCTTCTTTCTCTGTTTCTATCTACTTTAAGCACTTTGACAAGTGGAGGGACAAGAGAAGGAACAGGCACTTAAATGTAGGGCAGCGCTGGAGATAAGGATGGCTTCAAGGAGGGAGCTAATATTCTGACTGATGGCTGAGGGCAATAGATATCTGTAACGTGCTGCAGGAATTTACAATATGATATGAATGCCTATTGTCAAAACCTCCTTCTTACTAAATAGGCAGCCATTCTAATTGTGCATCTTTTTCCAAGTGAAGGCAGTGAATTACCTATTTAGTAACTGTAACTCTGCAAAACCACAGATAGCACAAACGACATTAAGCCTTCCCTTCAGCAAGAGAATACAGAAAATATCATTTCTGAACAATGGTTAACATGCAAAGAATTATCCCACTCATGAGCCACAAATATACTGCATACCATCCAAAGCTTTTAATAATTTGTCATGCAGCCATTTCAAAAATGTTTTTAGATTTCTGCAATATGTTCAGCTGTGTAAGTGGCATGCATCCAATATTAACAATAGACTTTAGGATATGATTCATCATAGAACAAGAACTCCAAAGAATAATATTTAATCATATTTGTTTAAGTATGTTAGAGAGCAAGTGAAAGTGACCCTATATTTCAGTCTTCCAAAGACCAAATCCTTTTTACATATGTAAAGCTTCAACCTACTATAGTGATGACCTTGCCTGAGTAAAGACTGAACATTTTCTAATTCACCAAAAATACCTTGCGGTTGCATTTTACAAGAAAAACCAAAATTCACGTTTATGAAAGCCTGCACTGCTTTTTAGTGAAAAATATTGCCTGATATTGAGATGCTTGCAAAACAAACTGATTTGTTTCAAGGGACACTAATGGCCTACTACTAAGTTCAGGGAGTATAGGTCAGCTGCAGCAAAGGATATAAGTGCCTCAAAGGCTAGGGACAGACATTCAAAAAGCCTGAGTCTGAATTGATTCAATCTTTGCAGGCTAGTCTAACCTGCAGAGAGTGAACTGATTTGCAAGTGAATAGATGTTTGGCACATGTCTGCAGTGGCTCAGGCCAGAAGCCCACTGGAGAGGGGTGCCTTTCCATGTCGGGGGTACTCCCAATGGGGTGGGGAGGGGCGCTCTGCGTAGGCTGCCCAGCCCCGGCCACGGAGGGGGACACTTCCCCCCTGAAGGGGGGCTCTCTTCAGTGCTGGGAAGAGGTAAGTCTTCCCCCCACCTCCTCTGCCCCTGCCCCACACCATCGCAGGTTGGGGGAGGGCCAGCTCTTGCAGTGCTCTCTGGCCTGGCACAGCCTGGGCATGGGGAGAGGCTTTAACAGATGCAGCATCGGTTAAAGCTGCCGGGGGTGGCCCCAGCCCCACAGCCCAGCCTGACCTGGCCTTGCTCAGCCCTGGCTAAAGCAGCCGCTTGGTGGGGCCAGGCTGGGCTGTGGGGGCAGGGCCACAGCTCAGTGATGGGGAGGCCAGTGCAGCCAGGCAGCTGCTTCCCCTGTCAGTGAGTGTAGCCCAGTGTGCGTGTCTGGCAACTGGTGGCTGGCCAGGCAGCAGCTTATTCGGGCCTGCTCGGAGACACTGCACAGGCTCATGGGGCCTTAGCAAGCCTCTGTGGTGGGCAGCTGCTGGGCTCTGTCCACTCAGAGGCACCACAGACCCAGAGCCTGGCAGCTGTGCACCACAGAGGCTCCCTGTGGCCCCATGAGCCCCCAAAGTGCCTCTGAGTGGGCCCGGATAAGCTGCCGCCCAGCTAGCCTCCATCCGGCATTTGGCAACCACCCCCAGACACCGCCGGCAGCATCAGCGGTGGCCAGCGGCGATTGGGGACTGCCCGCAAACACCACCAGTGGTGTTGGCAGTGAGGGGGGGAGTGGCAAGCAGCAACCATCCACAGGTGCTGCTGGCAATTTTGGTGGCGCCCTTTTGCAGGGGGTGTACCACCAAGCTCAGGAGGTGCACATGCACCTGCTTGCCCCCTCTGCCCATCGCCAATGAAGTCAGTGTAAACATAAAAAACATACAGACCAGCATATAGCTCAAGCATGGGGAAGACCTAAAATTGGAAGCTTTGCTATTGACTTCAAAGGGGCCAGAATTTCACCCAATTTTGCAGAAGGCTGCAGTCTTACCTCCTTCATGTTCCACAGTCTTAACATCATGCTATTAATATGTTCCATAGGTAAAGATTTCCAGCAAGTATATTTAAAATGTTTGTTTGCAGAATGATGTCAACTTCCTTTGTCATGTTTAGGACTAGTAGTAAGAAAAATTACTGGAGTACCACAATTGTGTTTTAAAAAAAAAGTAACAATTTTATAAAGCCAAGTTGTCAGGAGTTACAGGCCCTCTTATTTTAATATCCTTTATTTTTAAATAAAGTATTTAAAATGTCATTTTTATTAATGACATTACTGTAGCCATCTTTGGCCTTCATTGTGCTAGGGATAGTACACACTCATATGACATTGCCTCTGGAAAACTCCTAATGCAAATCAGAGGCCGGCAACCTTTTCAAGCCTCAGATTGAAACAACACAGTTCTGGTCCAATGCAAGCTTCCACTGCCGGGGCGGGGGAGGGAAGGGATTCTTTCTATTTGCTGGTGCCAGGGCCAGTTGGGAGCTGCACCCATGCTGGTGATGCTTCTCCCAGCCCTGCCATTCCCTAGCTGGGCCATGGATGCAGCTTCCAGGTGGTGGGAAGCAGCACTTCATGAGTACAGCGATCTGTCTGCCAACCATGAGCTTCATGATCAGCCATGGCACTTGTTTTCATCTAAATCCCAGAGAAATCTTGATGTCTTTGACAGTTTTTCCATCTTTATTCCAATCTAAAGCTGGGCATTTTTTTGAGAAATTGAAAATTGACCAAAACTGAGGTTTCTTTGGGCTCAGAAAAATTTGTAAAGTAGAACTCAAAAATATTTCTGCCAAAATGAGGAAAGTACTAGAAAAAATTCAAAACATTTCATTTCAAGATATTTTAAACAAAACAATTTGTATTCGACTCTAGACAGTTAATTTTGTTTAAAAATTGATCTTCTTTTAAGAAAAGGTTTAAATAGTGTAAATCAACAAATAGGTTTTTTTGAAACAGAATGTTTTTTGAGTTGACTCAAAACAAAATATTACCAGCTTTTTTGTTTTAGTGAACTCAACCCCATCCTTTACCCCTCACTCCCAGTTTTGGTTTTGGTTTAACCTGAACCGTCTGTTCTATAGTCTTCCATTCTGCTGGATTCATTATACCCTTTGTTCCCTCAGTCATTCCCTTGCTAAGTACATGTTCCCTGGGGATTGGATGTAGCGCATGCTATGGAGGGCTTTTTGTCTGTTACAATACCAGTACCATATCACTGTGTGGCTGTCACCATCAAGATGTTTCCTGAGCTAGTTCACTTTGAAACAATAGCACCTTTTACTATGAACCAAACTGACAACAGCAATTATACCACAGCTGAGAAATTCTTCTGCCTTTAGTATTCAGGGTGCGAGTGTCAGGCTTTAATAATCTAACAGCAAGATGGCTACAAAGATAAATTATCCAATCAAATTCTTGATTTGTAACTTTTGACTTCTAGTCCCATGTGTAACTCCATTCCAAAGCCTGTCAAAGTAAGTAATAAAGTAATGTAATACCAGATTTTCCTGTTAAATTATTGATGAGGAAATATTTGAGAAATAATCAAGGTTACCTTGTTTCAATTTCTGGAAAATTTAATTTGTGGTAAATCTGGTAGCTCATAACCAGAATGTGTTTCTGCCATCCTAAGTGACATTGCCCCTCACCTCAGTTGGACGTCCCAGGGGATTACCAGCTGCTTTCAAGAAGCAAGCATTTAAAAGATTAGCCCCCTTAGGTCTAAACTGGGGATTATTATGAGAATTGAACACAGAAAGGTACTTCCATTTTGCAAGGATTTTGAGCATTTGGAAATGGGTTTAGTTGTGTAACCCTGGCACATGGCGCTACCCTTGTTCCGCGTGCAAGTGTTGGAATCCTGGGGTGCCCAGTAGCATAAGCCTTACTTGGCTCTCCTAAGAGCTGAAATGGGGCTTTCTGGCAGGGAGGGCCTCTTTTACATGTACAACCCCTTTGCAGACACCGATATAATTATTTACTTATATAAATATTTAATTATATACAGAACAAGATATAACTAAAACAGATACAAATTGCAAAATGCTTCCAAAATAACTTGGTACACTAAAGGAGCTCTGGTGGTATGGAGATAGTCACTTGGGTACCTACAGGGTTCATGAACTGATAACCTCTCAGGTGTGGTATAGGTTAAAGGAGAAGTGTAAACACTAATAAAGCACCAATAAATAAATTGCTTAATATTTACAACATGAGCGATTGGATACTTATTTACAAACACTACTAATGACCTTTATGCACAATGAATTTACACACAGTCCCCAGGTCCTCCCAACGTATGGTGGCAGATCCTTCGTGGCTGGGGTCCTCCCACATCGGCCTGGGCATCACTGTACTGCTGGCAGCTGCTCCCATGTCTAGGTCCCTGCAACACACAGTGCACACTGCCCTGGCCCACCACCCCTGCACAGTGGGCAGTGC
Organism: Alligator sinensis; assembly: GCF_000455745.1. Classification (NCBI taxonomy): domain Eukaryota; kingdom Metazoa; phylum Chordata; order Crocodylia; family Alligatoridae; genus Alligator; species Alligator sinensis. The sequence goes on from NW_005841985.1 coordinate 1,794,687, forward strand.
AGATCGGGCTGCAGGCTAAAGCTGATACGCTCCTCCTACTTGCGAACACACGGGCGCACTGGAGTCAGCTCCCGCAGCCCACGCCCTCCCTTTAGGTTACACACACACCAATGAACTGGGGTTAGTACCCTGAGTCTTGCCTCCCTTTGAGCAATGGGGATAGGCCAGGCCGGGCCTCTGCAGCTGCACACCCCTCCTTTAAATTACACACATGCACACTAACCAGGGCTTGCTTCTCCACAAGTAAACTCACGTGTTCCTCAGGCAGCTGCCTGAGGGGATTAGCTCATTCCCTCCAAATCCCCAGCTCAAGACTTGGGGCTGTGAGTGCACCCCTGACCCACCGCCAGCTCACCACAGCTCTTGGGGGCGAGTCACTGTGGCCGGGCCCGGCCAGCCCTCTCCCTGCAGTGTGTGCCCTTCTCTCCCCCTCTCCCTCTCTCTGAGCAGGGAAAAACTCCCTCCTTTTAAAGAAACCTGCCCAACAAATCCTAAGACTGGAATTTTTGTGGGCTCTCTCTAACAGTCCCTCTCTGTTTTCAAACCCCTGGATGGGGTTTTTCTATTTTTTACCTCTCTCAAGATGTCTCTGTCTGGGACAGCTTCATTTTGCCCTGAGTACAGGGTCCCCATTTGGATATATTTCCTTTGCCCTAGTACAGTGTCTCTGAAGAGCTAAGCCTCGTTGTGGGACACCCTCTGGTAAGGTAAGCAGCCCTTCAGTGTCTGTTACAGCTGTATTACAGGAACAAACCCCATTGCATTTTCAAAATGCCATGTGAGAAAGAATGAATTCTGGCCTGGGGCAGGTATTTGCCAGACTGCCTTGGAGCTGCAGAGCTTTGAAGGGCAGGGGTCCCCATCTTCAGGCCACACAAATAGCTTCCTCAAAGCTCTGGAACTTGGAAGTCCTGAAATCTCCGGCTTTAGGGCAGTCATGGCAGTTTGCTCTCAGAGCCTAGACTCTCAAAGCCCTGAGATTTCTGGCACAGAACAGTCCTCAGATCTGTTTATCAGAGAGTCTGTGACCCTGGACTGGACATCTCTCAACTCCCAAAACAAATGTTTCACTCCCAGGTCAGTTGTGGCCTGAGATCTTGCAAGTGCCAGAGGAAACATTACAAGGACACATTGAGGGCATATCTCAAAAAGACGGATGCTGACATCAAGAATTGGGAGGAGCTGGCTGCTAAGTAAATAATGAACGCAGGGATTGTTTTCCTTATGTTAAATACCCGATATGTTAATATGGGGTGAAGCTAACACCCTGGAGAGGAGGAACCAGATCCAGGCTGACCTCAACAGGCTGGGGAAGTGGGCAGACAGCAACAGGATGCAATTCAATAAGGACAAGTGCAAGGTGCTGCATCTAGGGAGAAAGAGCTGCCATCATACCTATAGGTCGGGGGGGGGGTGACCTTCTCAGCACCACTGAGGCAGAAAGAGATCTTGGAGTCATTGTTGACTCCAGGATGAACATGAGTCGTCAATGTGATGAAGTAGTCAGCAGAGCAAATCGCACCTTGTCATGCATCTGTAGGTGCTTCACAAACAGGCCCAGGGAAGTCATTCTCCCTCTCTACGTGGCACTGGTCAGGCCACAGCTGGAGTACTGTGTCCAGTTCTGGACACCGCACTTCAAGTGGGATGTGGACAACCTGGAGAGGGTCCAAAGACGAGCCACTCGTCTGATTAGAGGCCTGCAGGGAAGGCCCTATGAGGAAAAGCTAAGGGTCCTTAACCTTTTCAGCCTTTCCAAGAGAAGGCTGAGAGGGGACCTTGTGGCAGTGTACAAATTGTTCTTACTTGCTCACCTTAACATATCCACTCCATCTTTGGCTCTTGTACTGACACCAACAGAAGTACAGTTCCTGCCAGCTGTAAGTATGATTGCTGCCAACCAATTACTATCAGCTATAAGGGTGATATAGATGCCTTCCCTCTAGATACTGAACCGAGATCAACTTCATATAAGTTATAAGGCATCATACAACAGCCAAAGATGTAATAAGTATAATATGTATAAGTTATAAGGCATCATACAACAGCCAAAGATGTCCCAATCCCAAATTTTGCCTTAAATGTTTGAGGTATCTAACTGTAGGCACTTATGTTTTTACATATATAATACTTTTGTGTGGTTATTTTCTTTGCTGCTTTATCTGGTCAATGAGAATTGTACATTGCTTACCCCTTTCATATTCAGTGAAGTCTGCTGCAATTCTCCATTCAGCCTTTAGAAAATGCACTCAGATCAACTGAGGAGCATGGATTAGGCTGCATCCTCAGAAGCACTGTGACTTGATGTAGATTTTTAGAGAATTAAAACTTTATTTTTTCATAGTGTTCCAAAAATATTTTATTTGAATAACTTTTTTTAGCAAAAAAGAGAACAATATAATTACTGGAAGAATCAGAAGAACAAAAATAACTGAACTGAGATGTTTGCATGAAGACAGACAGGAATTCTGAAGTGTGAAGATGTGGAGTAGGCTGTGTAGTTGTCAGAATGAAAGTTCACCCACGTACCTCTTAGTCCTAGCAAGGCTCAAAGAAAGAAACAGAACTTCCATGCAGAAATACCTGAGCAACAGTCTGTGAACTGTGGGCGAGCATCTCAGCTGATGTCAATCAGCATAGCTCCCCTGACTCAATGTAGTTATGCTGATTGATGCCAGCTGAGGATCAGGCCTTTATTTTTACTCTCACATATAAATGTCAGTTCTTGCTGAATGCTTTCAAAATTACATTACCTTTTTATAAAATGTGGCAGTTCTGCCTATGACTGAGCCAACAACATTCTGGAAGAACCAGTCATTCTCCTGTCATACTAATTCACTGTCTTCTTACCTGTCACCCACTGCAGTTATAAAGCCTGTGATTTCAATTGATGGGAAGAGCTACTGAGTATGGTTGGCCCATGTCAAAACTTGGACAGGGGGTTTCCAAGGATACCTTAGGGGCTACAGGAAGTGACAAGGATGACTCAATGAATAGAACTTTTCCTCTGAATTAGTACTGAATCGCTTGGTCTCTGTTATGGGATGCTAGGCTGTTAGATGTGCTGTTTTTGGAACCATCTCAAAAAGATGATTTAATGACTAAATGGTTTTAAGAAGGCAAAAAGGGGGTTTTGAGGGGAACAATGGGCTTACTCAGCAACCTAGGGAAATTCCAGTTTTGGAATTTGCATCATACACACAGACATATATTATTTGAGTTGGAACATGAGCATATAAACACATAAGAAGTGCCATACTAGGTCAGAGCAATGGTCACTCTAGCCCAGTCTCCTGTCTCTGCCAGTGGCAGAAGTTGATGCTTTAGAGGGAGAGTATAGAACCATATATATCTAGAGTGATCTATTCCCTATTCATTCCCCTCCCTGGCATCTGCCATTATTGATTTAGAGATGCCAGAGGAAATATCTCCAACCATTTCTTTAACAGTTATTAATAGATCTATCATCTATGAATTTGTCTAGTCCCCTTTTTTTCCTGCCTATGCTATCTGCCTCCACCACCTCCTGTGGTAATGAATTTCACAACTATGCATTACATATAAAAAGTACCTTCTCTTGTTAGTTTTAGACCTCGCACCTACTAATTTCAGTGGGTTCCTCCTAGTACTAGTATTCCAGGACTTGGTGAACAACAGCTCCCTAATGACTTTGTCCACACTCTTCATGATTTTATAGACCTCTATCAACTTCCCCCTCAGCTTTCTCCTTTCCAGACTAAAGACTCCTACTGTTTTTTAGTCTCTCCTGGTATGGCAACTGCTCTATATCCTTAATCATTTAGGTTGCCCTTCTCTGTACATTTTCTAATTCTCCTTTTTGAGATGAGGAGGCCAGAACTACACACTGGGCACGTCTACATGAAATGCTTACTGTGCATTAGCCTCATAACATTGTGCAGTAGCATGTCACAGCACAAAACGTGCTAATAGTCTACTGCATAGTGTTATGAGGCTAATGCGCAGTAAGTGTCATTAAATAACTGTGCACCAGCACTACTGCGCATTAACTCTAGGTACTGCTCATTTAGTTAGTATTTTATTAAGCATTAATGACCATATAGACCAGGGGTGAGCAAAATACGGCTCACAGGCCACATCTGGCCCATGAGGCCATTCTATCTGGCCCACTGGGCCCCTAGAAATATTTTTAAAATTAATATTTATTTGCCTCTGGCTCCTGTCAAAAGTGACAGGAGCCAGGGGCAGTAGGACCCAGTGGAAGCTACAGCAGGCTCCTGGAAGGGCAGGACCTTCCCTGTCCTGCCCCTCCAGCAGGAGGGACCACGAGGCTGTTCCCACCCCTGCAGGAGCAGGAACCTCAGGTAAGAGGGGGTCAGGGGGCATGCTGGTCCGCTTCTGGCCACAGGGCTGTGGTGGGGGTCTGGGAGCAAGGGGGCATGTGGGAGCCAGCGCTGGTGGGGCCCAGAGCAGGGTGGATCCCCTCTCTCCATGTTGGGGCACCCTGGCCCAGCTCCATAGAGCCCAGCCAACTGCGCCCCAGGCTCCTGCCACCCTGCTCTGGGCCCCACCGGCACTGGCCCCAGGGCACCGCCTGGCTCCCAACCCCCCTGTCTGGTCCTGGGGGCAGCACAGGGGGCACCTGAGGCTGATGGGGGTGGCATGACCCAGTGAGGACATGGCCCGGGGTGCGGGGAGGCAGCGCGGAACTTCCATCCCGTGCCTGAGGCTTGGGGCAGCAATGGCCTGGCTGCCCCCCACTATGGGAGGCTCCGGTGGGTGCTGCCACCCTGGGGGAAAGTCCTGGGCTCCCCCACCCCACAGGGGCCCAGTGGCAGCTTGCTCCCCAGCCCCAGGATGCGCAGGGAGGCTGCAACAGGAGCAGGAGCGGATCTGTGGCCACTTTTCTGCTCCAGAAGTTCCTGTGGCCGTGAGGAGCCCAGGGGCCCTGGGGAAGCTCCTGGCCAGTCCCGAGGGCAGCATGGGTCACCTCCTGAGGCTGCTGGGCATGGCACAACCTAGCAGGGTCCCAGCCCAAGGCACGGGAAGCTCAGGGAGGCTGCAGGAGCTTTCAGAGGAAAAAAACAGCCATGGCTCTGCTCCAGCTTCTGGTTCAGCCTCCAGCCTGTCCTGGAGCTGGGGGGCGAGCTGCTGCCAGGCTGCTGGGCCCCTGCGGGGTGGGGGGGATGGACCTTCCTCCCAGGGTGGCAGCACCCACCGTGCCACCCATGGGGGCGCGTGGGCAGCCAGGCTGTTGCCATTCCAAGCCTCAGGTGCAGGATACAACTTCTGCACCGCATTCCTGGACTTCCCGTGTCCCAGGCCATGTGTCACCCTCAGCAGCCTCATTTGGCCCTCCGCACTGCCCCCAGGGCTGGCCAGGAGCTTCCTTGGGGCCCCCAGCCTCTTGGAAGCTGCAGAAGTTTCTGAAGCAGAAAAGCAGCTGTGGCTCTGCTCTGGCTCCTGGCTCAGCCTCCCTCCCTGTCCCAGGGCCAGGGGCCAAACTGCTGTCAGACTTCCAGGCCCCTGTGGGGTGGGGGGAGCCTGGAACATCCCCCCAAGGTGGTGGCAACCCCTGGGCCTCCCGTGGTGTGGAGCAGCCAGGCCTTTGCTGACCCAAGCTTCAGGCGTGCGATGCAAGTTCTGCACCACCTCCTTGGGCTTCCTGCATCCTGTGCAATGTCCCCACCAACTCATGCCACCCCCAGTGGCTCCAGGAGCCCCCCACACTACCCCTCCAAGCCTGACAAGCCCTTCCCCACCAGCCCCCAGTCTCCTGGTGGCAGCAGGAGCCACCGGAGTGCAAACGCGGCCATGAGGCTTTGGACAGCAAGGGCCTGGCTGGCTCCCCCCTTGCAACCCCTCCTGCAAACCCCACAGCCAAACCCTCCTCCAGACACAATGACACATCACACAAATACCACAAACACATCCACAGCTCCCCACAAACCCCACATCTACCCACCCACCTATACCCCACAACACCGCTGCACACCCCACACACTATACAAGAGCAAGACTACATTTTGAGCTATTGTGCAATCACTTCTACATATAAAGCACAAACACACAGGTATCAGGACAAAAATATATTTTTAATTGATTTAAAATATAATATTATGGGTATTTGATTTTCAGTACATAATTAGTTTTTTTTTCCAGTTCTAAGATAGCAAACCCTCTTCTCTGAAGGAGTACTTCCAGGGGCAAGGGGAGGGACTTCCGGTGGTAAGGGTCAGAGGTCAGGGGCAGGACTTCCAGTCCCAAGATGGCGACCAGGGGGCAGGGCACCTGTCAAGGGGTGGTGTTACCCGTGTGGCCCTTGACAGCTTGCCAAAACTCGCTAAGCGGCCCTCTGCCCAAAATAATTGCCCACCCCTGGTGTAGACACTCTCACTGTATTCAAATTGTGGATGCACCATAAATTTGCATACTGGCCTGATGGTGTTTTCCATTTTTTTTTAAATTCCCTTCTTAATGATGTTTGATCGGCTTTTTTTGGTTGCTGGTGCTCATTGACCTGATGTTTTTAGAGAACTATCTCCGGTGACTCAAAGCTCTTTTCCCTAAATCATAACAACTAGTTCAAAACCCAGCATTGTGTATGTATAATTGATCTTATTTTTCTCTATGTGTATTACTTTGCACTTGTCAACACTGAAGTTCATCTGCCTTTTTTTTTTGCCCACTCACTTGGTGAAATCTTTCTGCAGTTTCTTTCCATCAGCTTGGGATTTGACTATCCCAAGGATAATTTGGTATTGTATTCAAACTTGGAGATTTCACTGTGCACCCCTATTTTCCAGGTTGTGATGAAAATGTCAAAGAAAATTGGGCCTAGAATAGATTTTTGTAGGACCCCACTTTTGAGCTCCCTTCATCCTGAAAAGTGATGATTTAGCCTTACCCTTTGCTTCCTATGTTTTTACCAACTCTCAATCCATGAAAGAACCTTACCTTCCTATCCCATGGCAACTCGGTTGTTTTTAAAAGCCTGTGGTGAGGGACCTTGTGGAAAGCTTTTTGAAAGTTTCTGTCCATCTTTTTCCAAAGGAGGTACTGATGCAGGAAAGCTCCATTCTCATCCTCCTTGATTCATCAGACCCTTTTGGCATTGCTGACCATGGCTTTTCTTCTTGAAATCTGGAATCTGGTGCTCTCTTAGCCCTCCCTCTGCCCCTTGCTCCTTCCCCCAACTTTATCCTCTCTTCCTGACCTTCAGTTGCTTCTTATCTCCACACTGACTTCCTGGAAGCTTACTTAGGGTTGAGAAAGTGTACTGTGATACCTGAAAGCTCACCTATGTCTATCCCGACCATACAGTTGATCTAATAAAATATACTACCCACAAGAATCTTACCTCTCATATTTTCTTGGCCCACCCTGGTAGCAACATCACCTCAACACTATTAAAAAATATAGTTAACTCTGGTCAGTTCACCACCACAAGTGCAAGCAAATAATGGAAAATTATCCAGTAATGACAATTATCATAAATTGATAATTTCAGGGGTCTGGAGGGAGGGATCTCTGCTGGCAGGTCATTGGAACAATGGCAAATTAAAATATAGTGGTGAATTTATCCAAATTTAGATTCAACCAATTTTTTTTGCTGCAGAGAAAAATAACTCTAAGTGGGCCCAGTGTGTTGCATGAGGAAGGGAATTTTTTTTACTGTATTCAGGATTTTTTTCTTCTTACCAATAACTCACACTTCTATTCTAATTAAAAATCAAGTAAATGACTTGTTCTGTGAATGGACTAGCGGTGGTATGTACATGTTTCTGTAGTTCTATCTGCAGCTGCTATATTTTTATTCATTCCAGACTTCTGAGTCAGAATCAATTTTTCATCTGTATTCTTCTCAGTTGAGAAGATGAACAATAGATTGTGTAGGCTGATGTTTGATGGGTACAGGTGATATCAACCAGCACTTTTAAAAATACACCTTGATAAGTTTTAATAGTTGGGAGAGGCGTATGTGTGTGCGTGCATGCAAGCATGTATTCACACGTGTTTCTTTTTCTATTTGATGTTGGCCAGGATGTTATTTTTCTTCAAAGAAGAGGGAAATTAAAAGGATTGTTGAAAGAACTGGAGTATCCTAGAAAATATATTTGACAATAGAATTCATCTCTTAGCAAATGGGAAGGCATTGCAGGCTCCTTGCTGTGTTAAATTCCTCCCCAGCTCACTTGGGCAGGGATCCAGAGTCAACATATAAAAGGTCCACCGGTAGTGAGTCTGTATCTGCATAGTCTCAAGTATGTGACCTTTCTGAACCAAGTAAGTACTTCTCTAGACTTCAATCACAAGCATAACTAGTTTTTTTGGAAATGATGCCTTAAGTCTTGGTTCAATGTCTGGACAAAATCCTTGTTCCTGCTTGTTATAGAAAATATTGTAAGATTCATTAAAGATTATCACTTTCATTGTCTACTCAAGGCAAACCAATTGAATACTTGTTTTATTTCTTTTATTTTCCTTTACAGATATATTCTATCATTTTTCCCTTCATTAAAAAAAAAATAATTTTGACTGTGCTGACATTCCCAGTGGTAAACGAAAAGGATTTGTTTGTCTCCCCCCACCCTTTTTTTTTGGGTGAGCAGCATGCACACTTTATTATGACTACACCAAGGTTTTGTTTAAATGCTAGAAAAATGATGCTGTCTAGATAGGGTTGATACACACTTGCATTTGAATTGTATTTCCTGTGACCCTGATATTTTGTATAGATGCAGTCCTGCAGACCCACACAGCCATGTGTAATCCCATTAGAATACCTTCTACATGTGTCCAATGGTCTGTGCAAACACATCTATTGGAAGGACAGGAATATGTGTTAGCAAAGTCAAAATCTTGGTATTACAGCAGGTACATCTCATACTGTTCTTGGATAGTCTTTCCAGTAGAGATTTTTAAAAAAGCAATGTATAAAACATATTTTTACACTTGCTCTTCATTATGGATATGAGTCAATAAATCATGTAAGTGCTTGCTTCACCTAAACAGTTGAGGAGTCTCACTGTTACCAATTTTAACTAATGAAGGCATAGTGAATGTTCTGTAATGACTTTCCTAATGCTTTGTGCTCCATCATTCCCATTTCAAATGTTCTGCATTTGATTTCTCCATTAAGGATTTCTGTACCTGTGGCCTAGTAGAGAAGGTGCTGGATTTCTAAGGCAATGGTTGAATCATCATGTTTTCCCTCACTTGATCCCATTTCAGCAGGGAGCTTTCTTCCACCCCGACATTCCTATGATTTTTTTTTAAATCAGGCAAAAACATTTCAACAGTGTTTGTTTTCAAGCCTACAAATATTGTGAATAGGTAGTCTTGCAACCTTTTTGACCAGCTCACCAGCTTGGAAAATTAAACCATCCTGAGCTGGTTCCAAGACCAGTGAACAAATAGCTGGACAAATACTATTCAGCAGATATACAAAAGTGCTAGTTAAATCTACTGAATGTATTCAATAAATTTTCTGCTATTCCAGCCAGCATTTAATTTTATTTAAATAAGAAGTTAATTGCCAATATACTATGTATACACAACTATTTTAAACTACTGTTTTTTTTTAAGTTGTATGGTTGGGATGTTGCACTAGTAAAGGTTTTTTATTCTGGCTGTTAGATTTAGTCCTTAGCTGAGCAATGTCAATGTAGCTCCAATCACTAATTTAGCAAGTTGTAATGCAAACAAGAAAGAAATGTATAAAAAATGAAGGGGAAAACATTCCCTGCTTGGAGAGCTATTGAACATTTTTTTATAGCAGGTGTGGGCAGAAATTTGATTTTCCGTTTTACAAAAAATACCATGATTTAAAAATGTGTTATGATCCAAAAGAGAAAAAAATTCACATAAAACAAAATTCAGGATGGTGGCTAAGGGAGAGCAGCATGACAGAAGGGGGTAATAAATATAATATTCAGTGGTTTATAAATCAGCTGTAAAATTTACTCTGAGCTAAAGTGAGGAGGCTAGGCTCAAAAGCAATTATGGAAAAGTAATTTGGACCATTTTAATGATATGGCAAATAATATTGAGAATGCTGTATTAATCCACAAAAATTAATTAGTTTCCTTAATAAAAAATGGAACGTCATTGGTTCATGGAATATAATATTGGTAGATCTTTTTTATTTTTTGGAACAAGTTATGGATTAAATATTAATCTACGTGTGTAACAACTTGTTTAACTTGACTAACAGTAAAGCAGTTTAAAAAGTGATCATTATGAACTGATATGATAGATCTGGTCAAATCATACAAGAAAATATTAATCAGATGTTTTGTTTTGATACATAAAGTCAAAATTCACACAGTACATTAGTCATGCAATATTATATGACCAGCTCTGACAGGTGTTATCAGTTCTGAAGATGACTCCTATGATTTTCTAGGGCTTCAATATATGAAATCATATATACTTGCATGATACTGTAAAAACACATAGAACAATTGCCAAGGTCACTCTAGATAGCCCTACTGTTTTTGTATTCAAAGAGATATCCTTCAATACTGAGAAATATAATATCCAGGAACTCCAAGCTTGCCCTCATGCAATCTCCTTCACGTAGCACTACAAAGAACAATTGTGTGAAGCACGATGACCTCAGATGCTTGAAAACTCTCAAGCTATTTATGAATGTGTAGAAGGATAATCATGAGTTCAGGATGAGGAAACCTTGACCAGGCAGTGCCCATTTTAGCTGTGAATTATTTTTGTATGAGGAAGCTTTAGAAGAAAACAAAGTGTAAATACAACCATGCTCCAATTCAAAGAAGTGCAAAATGTATTTTGTGTTAGGCCAGGGCATGAATTCATATGCTTTCCAAGGGATAATTGGACATAGAAATGAAATTCAGTACATTGGTCCTTCAGAATATTTATGGATATTATTATATAAAGGGCTTTTATAGACCTATTTCAGCTGAGATATAAAATAATAAAGGGATTTGTCCTACTCAGAGTTACTGTAATAAAAAACAGATTACTTTGGATTTATGAATTAGTAACTCCAAGAAAGAAGTGTGATCCATAAATTTCTGTTTGTGCATGACCCTCCTATACATGCAACCTTCTGTCAGGTAAGAGTTTGTGTACTTACTTTTTGATGCAGTGGAAGCAGTGTTATGTCCATTCTTTGTCCCTAGAGTATGACTGGTAGTGTTGGAAGTGAGTACATATAGAAATGCTAATGCTTCTGTTAGACTGAAGGGCCAAGTACAGGTAGTCAAAAAGCCTGAGGCTGAATTGATTCAATCTTCACAGGTTAGTCTAAGTTGCATAGATTGAACTGATCAGCAAGTGAATCGACACTCACTTTTTATTCCAGAAATTCAGCCACATGCCTGCAGTGGACCAGACCAGAAGCCTGGGGGGTGCTAGAGTACACCTTCCTGCTTGGCTGGAGCAGACAGTTTGGTCCAAGGATAGCCCACCCACCCTGGCAGGGGCGTTGCAGAGGGAGTGCAAAGCTTCCTGGGATGTGGGGGGATTGTAAATTAACTTGATTTTGAGGGGATCTAGGACAGAAGTTCAATACCACTGATTTAACCTAAATCAGTTAAGTCTGAGTTTATCTTAAGCTAGTTTCAGCCATTTTGAAAGCATTTTATGTGCACTGAATTTCTGTTGTGTTACAGATTTGAACCAGTTTCCAATCACTTATACTGGTTTATGTGTAATTTCTGTCCCTAGCCCAGATATTTAAAGCAGGATTTATTGCCTAGGTCAAAGAGATTTTCTTGGCTGCTTCCACGTAGGTCCCATTTCTGCTTGTAGAAAAAGAAGAAAAGAAAAAGAAAATAGAAAAAGGAAAAGGCATGTGTCAGTTATGATTCACAGTGATGACAGTACTCTAAATGGCAGCTCTTCTTTTCCCCCACTGAAAGTTCACCCTTAGAGATTCAACTCTGGGATGTTAAGAACTGTGAAGGACTGTGTCTATATAAAAGCAGGCAGGGCATGGATATCATCAGTAAATTTTTCAGTGGGGAGAAACATAGGGTGGAAGCCAGAAAAATATAAGATAACTTTATTCTGGAATGGAGAATGTCACAGGGAAGGGAAGGTACCATGAGATGCTTGGGAATTTGAGATCAGAGGGAAATAAGCTTGGGGGCATCCTTGTTAGCTGTGTTCCCATAGAGGTATTAAGAATAGTGTGCGTGGCATGGATCACTGCAGAAGAAGTAGAAATGGCTCTGAGAGCCATATGTAATTAACAACAGGCAAATATTGAATTTCTAAGCTACAAGTCCATGCCAGGGTTTTATTGATTATGTCAGCAAATGCCATTATGATTTATGAAATCACTAGAACCTTGAGATGGGATGAAAATCCTTGAAATCATAGTTGCTTCTAATATGCTATATTTGTAAAATGGTTGTAGGTCTAGTCAGAACACAATCAGGGCCTTTGGACTGACTGTTGTTAGTTTTATAATTAATTCCTATAATACTAATTTAAGCATCCTACACTGATTGCTTTCCTTATTTTTATGAGTAAATTCAATTTCTATTTACATGAAGTGCTCCAGCTCCAAGCTGCTTATTTCAGGGAAGTTATTGACGGGCAGTTAAAGTCATTCAGCCTTGTAATATTACTCAGAGTGTGCAGTAATCATCCTCCATTGCTGTTGCCACTGTACAAGGAGCTGTTTCCTTGAATCATTTTAACTACATTGAGGAAAGAATGTGTTTCTGTACCCAGAAAATTAGAACTGCTAAGGTAGAATGGCATTAAACTATTTAAGTTATTTGATGCAGAAGGCTTTTTAAGCATACACAGGCAACCCAAGTCTGAATACACCCTGGCTGGTAAATGCAATCTCTAGCTCTACAGTGACACTTAGGTATGGCACACCTTGACTTTAACAGCATTATGAGCATAAGCAACTGGTGCCACCTTAGTCAGTGGGGAGGCACATGCCCCCCTAGTGACCAATCAGTGACTGGGGGGGGCCCGCAGCCAAGCTCACTGACCGGGTTGGGAGGGGAGTCCCCCCATGGCCAATCATGGCACTCCTGGATGTGGCTGCGGCACTTCATCCATTGCTCACAGTCCCCTCACGGCTGATCGCACCGACCGGGAAGCAGCCACGGCACTCCTGGAAGTGGCCGCGGCATTTCATCCAGCGCTCCCACTCCCCACCCAGCACTCATGGGGGGGGGGGGGGGGGACACCAGCACTGCTGCTTGCCCCCCTATCCACAGCCTAGGCAGGGAGTGCAGCCTCTCAGGGGGTGCACTTGCACCCCCTGTGCATCACCACTGGTTATGAGTAGTGGAAGATAACAGTTTCATTGTAAACTTTTTCATTATGTTCCAAGGCAATAATTTTGGCTGGGTCTTTTTTTAAACACTCCTTCCACCCCACCCCCCCGCCCCATTTCCCCTGTTTCTAATGCCTTTTATTATATGGAATAAATTAAACTTCTCCCTCCAATGTTGATTCTCCCCAATCTGTTTTACAAACTAAACTTTGTATTAGTGGGTGTGTCTACACATGCACTTTACTGTGCAGTAGATTAACTTACCGCACAGTAAAACATTACCATCTACACATGTGCACCAATTAGGCTGGTGTAGGCTAATTTACAGCACTGTTGAATAGTCCCTTCAAATACAGGTACTAGCCGATGATAGAGTAAATTACTGCACGTAAATGCATGTGTAGATGGTGACATTGGGATTAGTTTATTCCAGTTCAAATTGCACTGGAGTTTATTCAGTCACATTAATTGCATGTTTGTAGATACACCCAGTAAGTCTTTAAAGTGTATTCTTTATAAATGCCATCAACAGAGCTGTAGAGATAGGATTGGTTAGTTCACTTGCATTTGTTTAGTTAACTTTGCATCAGCTGAACCCCAAAGCTTGTACTGCCAATGTCCTATGGTTTAAAAATATGTTTTTCAATTCCTGAAAATTGATTGGAAGATTTGTATATGTATATATAATATGGTTCTGGAGGTTGTTCCATACTACATAGCAACATTTTTTCGGTTACATCCAAGCTTAGTTCTAAAGAGTTGATGCTGTTGCTTTAAAATTGTGTCTCCTTTTCCAACCTAGTTTTGGACTCTCTATTTTTCTCAGACACCAACCCCATCTCGTACTGAGAAGCATTTATGTATATATGCTAAATTCATCTCAGATACATAGGATAGATGTGTTTTCTGTTTAAAATGTGACCTTGGTAAGGTTTTCAGGATATGCGTTATGTAATCTGCATTTCAGGATTAAAAACTGATATTGTATCATTACATTTATTATATATGGACATTAGAAATAATCTCAAGAAGTAACATTGCCCTAGCACCATGTGTACCCTGTGAATCAGTAAAACATTTGCTATAGGCACCCATGTTATCCTTTATAGTGGATGTGCCAAATGCTGAAGCAACAAAATCATATCTGTCTGAATTAAAATGCTTCTCTTAGGTCTTTCTACATCTACCTCTGACTAATCCGTTGACTGCAGAGGAAGACATGCATGAAGACAATAGAGTGAGTTACACCAGGGATGAATTTGGTTTAAGTTGTTTACCTCCCGTGAGAAGTTTCCACATCAGAGTAGTAGTGCATCTCCAGCAGGAGCATAGATTTGTTCCCTGAATTCCTGTTTGTCCCTTGGAAATTACAGGTTAGATTATAGTTCTTAAGAAAACAAACCATTCCGCCCATCTGGGATTTGAAATACAATTTATTTTCCTGATATTAAGTTTAATATTTTTTTACAAAGATGTTTATATTATTTTTGCCAATATGTTTTTGGGAAACTTTGAAACACTTGAAAAGTTGCGCCTTAGAAAATGTTGAAAATCCATAAATATATACCATATGTTGCAAAATACACTCCCAGCTCAAAATTCTGCAGCTTTAAAACTTTGTATATTAGCAGTTTTATACAGAGACACTATGAAGCCTAATAGTAAATTAAATATTTTGTAAGGAGTAGGAAAAAAAGGGCTAGAGTAGCTGGTAACCTCTTGGGACCTCAGTATCCCAACTGTAAATGGAGATACTATTTCCCTAATTTATAGGACTTTTGTCAGGATAGATGCATTAAAGATATTGACATGTTATTAGGTACTATGGCAATAGGAAACATAAAAGTACAGAAAAATATAGACAGAGTCTGTCTACATGTTGATGTATGGTGCTGTTGCTATGGCACCGTGCTATAGTACTTCCTTTTGGGAGTACTAAAGCACGGCACAGTATGTGTAGTTACTGCGCTGTGCGCACACTGCATGGGTACATTTCACCACTACATTGCCATAGCAGTGTGCTATACCTGGGGAGTGCACTGCCACAGCAACGTAGTTGGGGATCACATGTAGACACACGCAATTGCTATGTTGCAGTAGTGTGCCACATGGTGACTTAGCAAGTTGCTACATTGCCATAGGGTGACGTATAGATGTGCCTACAGAGACTAAGGATCAAATCCTCTGATGTATTTAGCCATTATAAGTTCAGTTGGAGTTAGGCACCCAAATTCCTCTAAGAACTGGGGGCCATGTGACTTGCCAAAGGTCCCATAGAAAGTCTGTGGTGAAGCATGGGCTTGCACTCAAACCTATAACCCTAGCTCCCCATGCTCTCTATAGGCACAGTTCCTATCTTGACTACACTAGGTTTGAGTCAGGTGGAAGATCTGTGTTAGAGACATGAGGAAGAGTAGCAGTTTGCACCTGGAAAAGAAATGCCCTCAGGGGTCTCTGTGAACAAAGCTGTATGAAAACAATCTTTTTCTAAACTATATATAGTGAGCAACCTGTCTACATATGAATTAAATATGACCAACAAAACATGTTTTTTCTTCTCCCTCCTACCTCCTAATACACGTACACACATACTAACAGAGTCCCCAGGAAAAAAAGAAACAATTCTGTGAAACAATCTAATTCAAAACATCACAATAAACCTTCAAAAATAGACTGTAAGAATGAGAAGAGGAAATGATTTCATTATCCAGGGGGTGCTGTTTTATATGTTGTATATTATACACCTACTCTAGTCCACTCCAGTGTAAAGTCTGACTGAAAGCAGTATTAAGAGTATGTTTAAAGGCACTGTGTGTCCAAAAACAAGCTTTTTTTTAACAGGAAACCAGAAACACTTTCTTTGCTGCTTCTTGATATGAATATACCGGGTCTCCAAGGTATTTCAGATGGCGGTAATCATAGAATCATGGAAAAGTAAGGCTGGAGAGTGCCTCAGGATGTCATCTAATCCAACCAAATCCCTGCTTAAAGCAGCATCATCTTGATCCAGTTGGCCCCATACAAGTGTCTGTCTAATCTATTCCTAAAGCTACATAATCAACCCCATCACACAGTTAGAAAACATGTTACCCCCAAAACACCAGGAGCATCCTAACCTGCCACAGGTAGAGCAGAGGAACAAGGGCCGTCAGTATCCTTCCGCTGCCAGTGTTAAAATATACTTGAGAGATCCAAGAAAGAAAATGAATTGGAGAAGTGACTTGTTCCCTGAATGGTTAGCTTAATTGGTCAATACACAGAACTGATGACACAGGAAAATCCAAATCCAGCCATGCCTTTTAATACAAATTAAAATATAAATTATCTACATTTATTATCTAATGTTATTATCTAAGATGGCATTCAAGTTCTATTAAGTCATGTTTTACTTTGGGTAAGACATTTTTAGCCTTTTCTATTTTTCCAGTTGTATCTGAAACAAATATTGTTGAAGTAAATTAATCAGACTGATTAGATTAGATGGCTCCAATAGTGCAATAATGGATAGTGTGGATAATTATGGATCCAAATTTCCATATGCCTAATTTGCACTGCAGAACATGCCCACATAGCCTATGGTTTCAATGAGAGCTGAGGATTCTCTGAGTCTCTAAAAATCAGGTGTTAGGAGTTTCAAGTTGGGCAATCAAAAATTGAGCTATATACATGCAAGTAGGCACTTGTGGAAAATTTTGTCTTAAAGATTTTTATAAAGACAGGCCATCAAACATCAGCTTGTTAGAGGTTTAACACCGCTATTATTCCCATCCTGCTCACTTTTGAGATGTGTGGGGAGTCCTGCATACCAGATGATTCAGCTCTGTGTGGATTGACCCCATGCCATTCATCTGGTTTGGGGGGCTAGATGAGTTGGACACCACTGTTCTAGCAGGATGTTCAGGAGGTCTCTTGTCTCAGTCAGACACAGTGCTCCCAGGCCTGCAGGGTTATAGTGGTCATCGCCAATCTGTAACATGGTGCAGCTTCCATGGAGCTTCCATATTTCCTTGTGCAGGGTCTACACAGTCATAAGCCCTCCTCCCATTTAACCCTCCCTACATTCTTTAGAGAGGTGAGTTATGATGTAGGCACTTAGGAGGTAAGATGTCATTTGTGGGAAGTGACTGTGGACCCCAGCATCCACTGTCCCAATGGGCCTGTAAATGGGACACCTTTACCTTTACTGTGAGAAGTGGGTGGGCAAGGGGAACAAAGAATAGAGGTGTTCAGATTGCTTTACTTCCCCACCCACACTGGTACAACCATATAGGGGCAGAGACAAATAGTCCTATATTATCAGATTACATCATGTCATGGAAAGTGAAGTAAACAGGGCAATTTGATTGAAACCTAAAACTTTTTTAAAAGCCTGAATTGTAATGTCTTCAATCTTCATTCAGCCTCATACAATTAAGTTATTCCTTTCTATGATACAGGGTACTGTTGTCCTTAATGGAAAAATTATCTTTCCTTTTACTGTTTAAAAAAATAATAGTATCTTGGGCAGCAACAAATTACTTCAACTTCCTTTTGGAAGTTGCTTCACTGATTTCTGAAATGATAAACTGCTTGCATCTATAAATATACTCATTAAAGCCAGAATTACTCATGACAGAATCCAAATCCTAATTTAGTATCTAGATATGTTTCAGGCATCATAAAGGTTTTACTCCAGGAGCAAAATTGGCACATTACTATAAATTCAAATGGACACACAAAATTCATAAATCAAGCTATGTGTTTTCTTGTTCTGTTCATTACCTGCATTCACTTCCATCCTGGGGTGTGAACATAATATTTTTAAATCTTACTGAGGGATGGGAGACCCAGATTAGATAAAATGAGAACCAGCATGTGCCTTTATCAGAAAGTGAAGTTAAAGTGAACCTCAGCAAAAGTTCAGTAAATTTGCTTGATCTCTGCTGATTTTTATATAATTTTACTGTTGCTTGGAGACAGAGTTAGCTGTGATAGTCTGAAGTCAAGTAGAAGGCAGGGTAGATATGTCCCATATAGCAAATTCTTTCGTGAGCTGAAGTTCATTTCATCAGATGCCCTTGCTTATCAGTGTCAGATGCAGAACCGATCCTAGCTGTTTATAATCAGAGACCAGAGGAAAAATGTCCTACATTTGAAACCTTGTCTAACTTTATCCCAACTACATAGTTAGTCCAATAAAAGATATCACACTAAGAAATCCTTGCCTCTTGCATATTTTGTGTACCATCATGGCTGCATCACTTTAGGCATGTATACACATGCTCCAGGAGGTGGGAGTGGGGTGGGGTGGGGTGGGGTGGGGGGGAAGGGAGAGTGCTTTCATTAGAGCAGCTCGGAGAGTTGGTTTACTTAAAGCAACTGGAGCATCATGTGTATCAGCATCCCCACACAGAAAAATGGCAGTGGGAGTGCTTTAACTGAAGCTCATCAAACGAGTTTTAAAGTGCCCCACCACCATTTTTCAGCATGGAGATGCTGATACATGTGATGCTGGAGTCTGTTGGAGCACAATAATTACCATGGCTCCAGCAGACTCAATTAATCAAGTCTTCTCTGACACGCTATAATTACAGTGCATTGGAACAGCTTCAATGCACGTATATAGGCACCCTTTTACACTACCAAAAACAGTGAGACAGCCTCTTCTTGTTGTGTTTCTGGCATAATTGAAAGAAGAAACTAGTAAGATAAATATAATGAGGAATTATATTCTGATGTGATTTCCAAACTAAGATTATTGGCTTGTGGTGGCCACCATTGTGATGTATAGACCTGTGGCTAAGTGGTGATCCAAATGATATTTTGGGGAAAAACCTAATATCACTGATTGGCTGCTGAAGTAGAAAATTAAGCTTTTACGTTAGCTTATCTCAATCGCATTATTTGCCTGTGTTACTAATTAAATCCTGTTGGAGTTTTTTTGGTCTTTGGTGTCATTTGGACTTGACATAGATTTCATAGATCCTAGGGCTGTGATGCTAAGTGTCTTCAACTCCTCTGACCTTAAAAGGAGCTGGGTAGTCCTCACTGCTTATAGAAAGGCCATGAGATCTTCAGTTGCTGAATGGAATCAAAATCAAAAGGTTATATTTTCATATTCCACATTTTTAAGATTCTTGATAATATACAGTCTCTTCAGAGTGGCTAAGTACAGACGTTCAAAAAGCCCTTGGTGGAAGTGCTCTACCTTACTTTACTTAAAGCATTATAAGTTGGAATGGGAGCGAACCCTTCAAGCGCTTACCATTTGGGGAGAGGGGGCAGAGAAGGTGTGCGGGGCTCAGAGCCTGCCTGCACTGGCCAAGGTAAGAAACTGGGGGGCACTCCCACCTGCCTCCCAGGAGGCTGCCAGAGTGGCCTCTCTACCTGTCCCCCCTGACAGTGCTGGTGGCTGGGAGGTGATGGGGGGGGAGGGAGCGCCCCCACCATAAGGGCCCCCCCACCCACACTGGGGTCTGATGGTGGCCCAGGCTGGTTGCACATGTCAGGGGGATTCCCTTCCTCTCTGACTGCAGTTTCCAGTGCAGCAAAGAGCCAGGCCAGGCAGCCCCATGCTGCAGCTTCTTGCTGCAGTTCTCAAGAGGATGAGGTGGGAGAGGAAGGGAGTCCCCCCATGCTGCACAGACCCAGCCCAGCCCCCCCAAGATCCCAGCTAGGCTGTGGGGTGGTGCTCACAGTGGGGCAAGGCTCTCTTACTCCCAGCTGAAGTTCCTGCATGGCAAAAAGCTAGGCTAGGCATCCCCAAGCTGCAGATTTTGTCTGCCTTGGTAAGGAGTCTGGGGTAGGGAGGTGGGGGGGAACCCCCCTCAGTCTCTTGAAGCTGCAGCACAGAACTACCCAGTTGACTTTTTTGCCATACCAGGAACTGCGGCTGGGGTGGAGGGGGGGAAGTAGACCCCTTGACATGTGGACCTGGCCTGGCCCCCACCCAAGATATCATTCATCAAGCTGTTGGGGGGGGCCTTACAGTTGTGGGGGTGCTGTGTTCCCCACTCCCACCCAACCATGCAGGGAGCAGACAGAGCCTTTTCAATCTCCTCTCTGTGACAGTTCAGGGGCAGGGCTGGGCCAGTGCTTCCCCAGAGCAGAGGAGCACTGGTTGAGGCTAGCAGGCCACCCAGTGAGGGGCCACTGGGTTGCTGGGAAAATGCAACCTACCTTAACTTGGGATGGGATGTGGTACAGGCAGTGCTCTAAAGTAAAACTCTTTAGTCTGATATCATATCCATCCAGGGTTAACTTAGAGTGGTATCTGCCATTTTAAAGTACATTTTGTGCCATGAATGTCTGTTCTGTTATGGCTGAAAGTGCTTTCTCTGTGCTTAATGTGCATTGTGTGTGACTTCTGTACCTAGCCAGTGGGCACATCTACACAAGACACTTTATTGCACAGTAGACCAATTTACTGCCCAGTAAGCATCACTGTCTACAAGCATAGATGCTTACTGCGCAGTAAATTGGTCTACTCCATGGTAGGTAGATGCAGGTAGCAAATACAGTTAGCATATTAACTGTGGAGTAGTTACTGTGCAGTAATGCACATGTAGGTAACTGACCAGGAGCAAATTTGCTCCCAGTCAGATGGGCACCAGTGTATGGGAGACTGTTTTCTGACTCCGGGACCTGCCTGCTGCCAACGTGGGTTCTGAGCTCATAGCCTGGGCAGGACAATGTTCCCCTGCCCTGGCAAGAGGCAGCTCCTGGCCCCAGCCCCACGAGTGGACTCGGGGCTGGCAGCTGCCTGCTGCTGGGGAAGGGAGAATTGTCTCACCCGGGTCTGATCTCAGAGCTTGCCCCAGCTACAGGCAGCTCCTGAGGGCAGGGAGCAATTTGCCACCCCTGCTCTAATCACAGAGCTGGGGTCAGGAGGTCCCTGCATGGGGAGAATTCCCTGCCCAGCCTGGAGCTGGTTGGGACCTGCCCCAGACCAGGACAGTTCCTGGCCAGCCCTGGGCTGTGTGGGGAAGTCTGCATGTGCAGTCCGGAGCTGGCTGGGAACTGTCCCATTTCAGGGAAGGTTTCAGCCAGCTCCAGGCTGCACATGAAGATTTCCCCACACAGGTCAGAGAGGTCCAGAAACTGTCTCAGTCTGGGCCAGGTCCCAGCCCCACAGGTCTTTCCCAGCCCCATGCCCATATCCAGTGATTGAGACATAGGGCTTCAAAAGAGCTGTGTGGGAGGGGTAGGTCTGCAGCAGCAGGCCTCCAATCCTATGCATATCAAGACCCTTCCTGATGTGTATGGAGCCAGGAGACAGCTGTCTTCTGGTCCCATGCTCCCTGCCAGTCCTTGAGCTAGCACCAAGGGGGAGTCTGGAGCTCCCCCTGGCAGCTACAGCAGGGCAGAGCAGGGTGGGAGCAGCCCTTTCTGAGCTGCACCCATTGGATGCATCCATACATACAGGCACATGAGTTTGCAGTAGCTCAAATAGCTGCCACATGCCTGCACCACTCTCCTCCCCCCTCTGCAGTGCACAGCCCCTGGCGCTGGCAGCATCAGCCAGCTGGGCTGTGCCCACTGGAGCACTGCCTGACCCACCGTCTGTGCAGAGAGAGTGGGCCCGGCCCACAACTCCTGTCCAAACATGTGTGCTATCTGGGTGGGCTGGGTTGAGTTGGGCCAGGCCCATTCTCCATGAGGGTCAGTAGGCACAGCCCTGTGGCTGCACATTGCCACCTGACCCTCATGGAGAATAGCCCTGGCCCGATCCGGCCCAGGCCACCAAGCTAGCACACCTTGGACAGGAGCCACGGGTCCCAGAGCCAAGTGTCCCAGTCCTATCCAAAGGCATGCTAGCGGGTTGTGCCAGGCCAGGTCAGGTTGAGTTGGACCAGACCTGTTCTCCTCACACAGACCATGGGTCAGGCAGCACTGCTGCGGGCACTGCCCAGGTCATTGTTGCTGCCAGGACCAGGGGCTGTGGGCTGCAGGGTGTAAGGTGGGGTGAGTGCATGATGACCCCACTCAAATCCCCCAAAACCCTACTTCCCCCCCACACACCCTACATCCACACACACCCCTGCCACTCCCCACACACACCACACCCCTCACCGCTCCCCATACACCCACCTT
The DNA here is from genome assembly GCF_000455745.1 of Alligator sinensis. Classification (NCBI taxonomy): domain Eukaryota; kingdom Metazoa; phylum Chordata; order Crocodylia; family Alligatoridae; genus Alligator; species Alligator sinensis. The sequence goes on from NW_005841985.1 coordinate 1,817,023, forward strand.
CAACCCCCACAACCCCCACCCCCCCAAAACCACACAGCCTCCCCACCCCCAGTCCCTGCTTACCTGGGATAGTGCCTGGGGCTGGGTCATACCTCAACCTTGCCCCACTTCTGTTTGCCCCACATCCTAAAGGTGCATGCTGAGGCAACAGAAGTACCACAGAGGTGCTCTGGCCAGACACTAGAGCATCTATCTGGAGGGCCCTCCTCTGGGTTGCTTCAGGGCACAGTCCTGGACTGTGCCTTGCTCCACTTTTTCCCTCGTGGGTCTTTTTTTGATACCTGGAAACCCAGGAATCAAATTTAGAGCCTGCGCTGCAAATATGCAGTGCGGGGAACATTTTTTTATTCTCAGCGTGCCTCTTCGGTGTCTCAAACTGGTTTGAGATGCTGCAACAGGCACATACGTGCTCATCTGGATGCACCCATTGGAAGTAAATCTACTCTCAAGAGGAAGCACATGTAGATGTGCTCCTCAGTAAGCTCACTGTGCAGTATTTTTCTGCACAGTAAGCCTCCTTTGAATTAAGTGCACGTGTAGACGTGCCCAATATGTCTAAACACATTCTCCCATAATACTTTCAGTCATTGTTGACTTCAGGATGGACATAAGCTGCCAGTGCAAGGAAGTGGTCACTAAGGCTAACCACACCTTGTCGTGCATCTACAGATGCATCACAAGCAGGTCCAGGGAGGTGATCCTTCCCCTCTATGCAGGGCTGGTCAGGTGCCAGTTGGATTACTGCATCCAGTTCTGGGCACCGCACTTCAAGAGGGATGTGGCTAACCTTGAGAGGGTCCAGAGGAAGGCCACTCACATGATCAGGGGGCAGCAGGCCAGGCCCTACGAAGCTAGACTAAAGGCCCTGAATCTATTCAGCATCCATAACAGAAGACTGAGAGGGGATCTGGTGGCCATCTATAAACTCACCAGGGAGGACCAGTGGAAAATAGGTGAGGCTCTGTTCCTCTGGGCACCACCTGGGATAACAAGGAATAACAGCCACA
>NW_005841985.1:1818391-1824949 GCF_000455745.1 Alligator sinensis
CACCTCGCTGGCTGCTGCGAGTTGGGGCGGCAATCCCTGCTGCTCCCCACTGCCCCACAGCATGTGGGGGGCTCTGCCATGAGCCCATGGACCCCTGCCTGCTCTCCCAGCCCCACCATGGCTGCCTCACCCGCCCCAGCTCCCGGCCTTTTAAAAAAAAAAGGTCTGACTCACCAGCTGCTCCACTGGCCTCCTGGTTCCTGGGGGCCATTGGCAGAGCCCCCCACACAGCACGAACCAGCGGCAGACAGCAGGGATCACCCTTCACCTGGCAGGAGCCGGTGAGGCAGGGCTTTTTTTTTTAAAGGGTCAGGAGCTGGGGTGGGCAGGGCAGCCATGTGGGGTGGAGGCTGGGAGAGTGGGCAGGGGTTGTGGAGCTCGTGGCAGAGCCCCCCACACAGTGCCGGCCAGCGGGGGACAGTGGGGATCGCCCCCTCACCTGGCAGCAGCTGGTGAGTACAGGCTTTTTCTTAAATAGCTAGGAACTGGGGCTGGGTGGGGCAGCCATTGAAAGTGGGTGGGGGATGCCACCAATTCAGAGATTTGGCCAATTCGGCTGCTGCTGAATCTGCAAATCAGATTCAGCCGAATCCATTTGGGACAGTGATTCGAATCACCGAATCGCTGCTCCCCAAATTGGCTGAATCTGAAGCTAATGCTAGCCACTTTGCACAGACCTAGTAAGTATTGAAAACTAGGAAAAGGCTATCAGGATAAAAAATGATTCCCTGAAGAAATTTGAGAATGGTTTTGAACCAAGTTTCAGAAATATGTGACCTAATTAATAAATCATATAAGGGGCTTTATTGATTTCTCCTTTCTGTTTATTAAAAAACACTATTTTTATGCTAAGGAATAGAAAAAGTTTATGAAAAAAAGAATATTTATGTATTGCATTAATTTACACTCATATTACATTTGTGAGCAATGCCACAGTAAACACATGACTAATGTGAAAATAATTTATTTTGTTTTTCATGCAAGCCACTTTAGTAAAGAGACTGTGCAGTAGAAAGCAGTTTGAAAAAGTTTAAAGAATGTAATTCAATTCACCTTGGAAGTTCTCTCGGATAACTTACATTTGTTTTCTCTAGCAAACTATTTGTGAACTTTTTATCATAAAAAGATGCAAATAATTATTCTTAAGGCTATATTTGGAATGGCAAATTTACCTAGGGATTAACAGCCTATATACTGAGTTCCAGTATTCACAGTCTTAAATGGAATCCATTCTCTCTCTATTCTTCACAGGGTTTGTTCAAAATGAATGTAAATTGTGATGAATTATGTCTAAATAAACAGACTGTATTAAAAGAATACATCAGCATGTACGATATAGGTGGTTGACTGGAATGTTTTAATTGTTGACCATTCTTTTGCCAGTGTTTTATTTAAACTTCTCAAAAAAGCTGTCAGTAATCAAGATTTTTTTTTCCTTTTCTGGTTGTAGGTAGGACCTTCCAAGCATCTTTGAGTGCACTGCCTGACCTTGACTCTGCCCATGCTTGCAACCTAAGAGGGTACCCATCAGCTCAAGGTAGCAACTAAATGATTAGGACTCCTGTTAATGTTTTCCACATTCCAGTTCTTTCTATTCTTTTTTTCATTTTACAACCTACTCCACCATCTATAACCATAAACATCTGGTAGAGAAGTTCCAGCCTCTCGGGGCAGGGGGAGGGAGGAAAGGTCAGGCGGTAGCCATGGGAACCACTGGAATGGAATAAGCCTTTACGGAAAGACCTGGAGCAGAACTAGGCAGAGAAATTCCAAACAAATATATTTTTGTTATTGGAATTTGATAATTTGTCCAAACTAAAATGTTCCACAGAGATGATTCAATTTTAGACTAAGATCCAACAGAGCCCTCCATGCTAACCAACCTTACTACGTCCTTAACAACTCACTTGAAGAAGTGACAACCTGGAAGCTATGGATGCCTTGTTTGTGGTTCTGAGGTAGTCTGGGCTCCAAGAAGCAGCCCAATAGGTGGAATTAATTGGAGTCAGAAACTCAAGGGTCTTCAGGGTCTCTGGCTTCAGGAGAAACTGCCAGGCAGACTACTGCAGAGCTGGGATCCCATTTCATTTTGTGGAGAATTTTGAAATTCTTGCATTTTGTTTCCAAAAACAAATGAAGGCTGTTTTTTTTTTCTCTTATTTCTTTGAGTAGCAGTCCTATTTTACATTAAACAGTCACTGAATAAAACACAAAACAGCTCTGGGAGCAGTGACAGGAACTGTGGGATACTTCCACACAGGCGAATGTCTACCCTCTAGGTCACAAGGTCATGTATACTCTTAAGTGCTCTTACTCTTTCTCTCTAGCCCAATGAATCTTTTGTTCTTTTCTGCACAGTAACTCAGATTCAGTAGGAGAGATGGCAAGTGTCCTAGCCAGAATAGCCAGTAACCAGGAAACTGGGACATTCTCTCAGGAAGTTAAAGATGGCAATTTGTACTCAAAATCTTGGGCATAGAGCTTTTGTCTTCTGGTTCCTAGGAGAGTTCCCCGATAACTAGAACATTATTTGGAAGGGGTTCACATCACCTGTACTATGCAGAGAGTCTGCTCTTGTAGGCATGTTTTAGGCATGCTCAGGGCATGCCTAATCTATCAGGGATTTAGGTAGAGGAAAACTTAGTTTCTGGATCCTAGTTAGGTTTAAGCATCAGACAGGTGCTGAGTTGTTCTGCTGAGACAATTCTGGGCACGTGGAGAAGCAGAAAACTAGGTGCTAGATGTTCTACTTATCCATGGTGATGGAAACAAGTTGCTTCTGGATCAAAATATTCCTTATGGGAAAGGGCAGCGCACAATTTTTTGCAATAGGTCACAATGAGGTAAAATCAAGTATGGTGACTTTTGTATACAGGTAACCCTCGCCATTCATGAGGGATACGTTCCCGTGATCCCCGTGAATGGCAAAATCCATGAATAGGGCACCGCACGCAGTCTGTGTTCACGAACACAGAGCCCCCGTCAGCTGAGGGGGGCACGGCTCCGGCAGCAACGTCAGGAGTCCAGTGACAGCAAGCACAAAGCTCCCGAGGAGCTCTGGTAAGTGTTTAAAGTGTATTTAAAATGTGGGTTCAGCATTCGTGAATATTTGAAACCAGGGATGCTGAATCCCCGAATGCTGAGGGTTTCCTGTGTAAAATTATGCAGGGCTGAACACAAAAGTCCTTTTCCAGGGTTTACATGCACTCAAATGAAATGATTAGGAATGCTGCCAAAGTAACGTTAGAGTAAGGATTTCAGGAACTAGTCCAGAGTGAATTATGTGTTTAGCTATCTAACCACCAAGGCCTAAAATATTCCAAACAGTCACTGAATATAATAGGAGATTCTGGCCCTACATAGCAACCTTGGAAACATAGATGTTATCATCTAATATATTCCTAAAATGTCAGTGTTTGCTTCTATGATTTAAATGTACACCTTTGAAGCTCTGCTCACTACTCACCTCAATATAAAATACACGTATTGATTACAACTTGGCAGTAAAAGCTGTTGTTACCGTTGCCATGGTTCTTTTCCCCTACACAGCATTGTGTTATTTACACTCTTAATTAAATACATTTCTCCAAGTGAGTTCTGATTACAGTGATAAAACAAAGGCAGACACATTAAACAGGTCCAGGGTGATTAGTTATATGGTCATTCATCAATTCATTAGCATTAGTGTTTTCATTACCAGTCTGATAAGGCCCGTAACAAATTAATGCAGACTTGACGTTCAAAAAAACTGATATGCATCTATTTTTCTCAGAGGAGAAATGTGGATCCTAGACTTATGAGAGCTTTTATATTTACTGTCCTGAATGTTCATTAAAAACAATGCCCCCCACCCCCTTCTATTTTCAGGCTTCATTATTATTGGATTATTTTTGCCTCTTTAATAAAGTGCATCTTCACAATCCTTAGTAAGAATTACTCTGATTAATAACTTTCTTAAATTCCACAGCCTAGTCTGAGGGTAGAAGGGGAATCTATGGGTGGGAGCTCAAACAGCACAGAGAATAGCAACACAGATTTCCATGCAGCACAAATATTTATTTCATGGGGCTTCAAATCAAAAGCTTGGAGCACTGCTTGCCAGCCCTGACTTTGTCCAGACATTTACCTGGCACTCTGGAAGACTTGTATAATTCTTTCAATGAACAGCATATTTAGTGAATGACGGAGCTTTGTGGGGAACAACTGTTGACAAATTTGGTAAGAAAGTTTCCGATGAAAAAACAGGAGAAACAGTTTGAAAATGTCACAGCATTTCATTTTGACTTTTTCTACATGAAATATTTCATTCTGGAAACTCTAAAATGTTCTGCATTGACATCTCTGAAACAAACTCTTATCTTTCTGTGAAGTGGCATTTTGTTTAAAAAAGTGATCCAAATTAAAAGAGAAAAAAAGTTAATTAAAATGGTTCACTAACCTGCAAACATTTAATTTGGAATGAATCCAAAATGATTTTTAATTTTACATATTTAGATAATTTTAAAATAGTAATTTAAATGCAGTATAAATATTTTATCCAAGTTTCTGAATGGGCATTGCAAGCAAAGAAAAAATTAAACAAGCAAATGAAAGTTAATTGAACTGAGGAAAACCTGATACTACCTATCGCTGAGATTCTGAGAACAGGGCCACATTACTCAGTGGGTTTTCTGCCTCAGACCTTGTTTTGTATGTTCCAGTGTAACAGCAGTATCTACTCAAGGTACTTCGAAGTACAAAAACACTCTAGAATCCATAAGTGTGGTGAAGCCCACGAACCAGAGGAATTTAGAAAGACCATAAACAGCTGTCTGGGAATGGGTTAACTGATTGGCCATGTCCGGATATACAGGTACGTATGGTTTGTGGTGCCACAATCTGTACATGTGGAACATTAAAACATGCCCCACACTGCAAATTTGCAGTGAGGGGGCAAAATTTGCTATTGGGATTTCCCAGTAGCAATAAGAAAGTGCCAGGAAAAAAAGCAGTGCAGAGCACGTGAAAATAATGTGTAGCAGAAAAGCAGAGGCTTGAACCTCCTGAGAGATGCTCTGGCTGCCAGTCAGAGCATATCTACTGCTCCATTTGTGCCCCTGCTGCTCCAGCACACCGGAAGCCAGGAGGAGCTGGGCAAGGATAGTTTGCCCAAAGTGGGACAAAGATGTGTCCTTCAATGAAGTGTACATGCAGGGCTCTGTGAGGAACAGAGTAGTAGCATGAATTTGTGCTGCTACTATTTGTGCTGCTGCAAGCACATGCCCTTGCACATCTGGACATGGCCTTTCAGTGCATCCTTCAGGCCTCTTTTAAAACTGTCCTCTCATACTGGGAACTTCCAGTAGGGGTTATCAGCAGCATAACTACTACCTGCTGTCCCTTGGGAATCTTCTTGTCGGATACTGCTGGCCAGAGGGTGGTATAAATTACACTTTGCTCCAATTTCAATATCTTCTCAGAGATAGCTACATTTCCCAGCAAGCAGGTGACCGACAACACAATGTAATTTACTTTTAGGCTGGAGCCTTTCTGTAAGTTTTTACCATATCAGGAGTAAAAATTACAAGGGAACTTATTCCAGAGTTAGGTTGCAGTTCTCAAATGGGCAGAAAATGAAACATAACAGAGATGGAGTGAAGGAAAAGAAAAGAAAAGCGACGAATGGACATGATTAAGGTAAGATTTGCAGTGAAAGAACAATGGATTTGCATGTAATGCAAATGTGAATGGAGATTAATGACAATCAAAAGGTAATGAGTATACTAAGTACAAAGTAGGGGTGTGCAAAATGGGCATATTTTATTTGGATTTGGCCTGAACTGGGGACAGTGATTCAATTAGTTGATCTGGATCACTGTTCCCGATTTGATTTGGCTGAATCTGAAGATTTGATGCTGATTCGGAGAATCAGTGATTTGGCCATAGACACAGTTTTAAATGTTTTTTCATAGATTTCATAGACATCAGGGCTGGAAGGGACCTCGGAAGATCATCGAGTCCAGCCCCCCGCCCAAAGGGCAGGAAGTCAGCTGGGGTCATAGGATCCCAGCAAGATAAGCATCCAGTTTCATCTTGAAGGTGTTCAATGAAGGCGCTTGAACCACCTCCGGTGGCAGGCTGTTCCAGACCTTGGGGGCTCGGACAGTAAAGAAATTCTTCCTTATGTCCAGCCTGAAACGATCTTGAAGTAGTTTGTGACCATTCGACCTCGTCATCCCTTGGGGCGCTCTGGTGAACAAACGTTCCCCCAGATGCTGGTGGTCACCCCTGATAAACTTGTAGGTGGCCATCAGATCACCCCTGAGCCTGCGCTTTTTCAGGCTAAAGAGCCCCAGGGCTCTCAGCCTGTCATCGTAGGGTCTGCTTCCCTGACCTCTGATCATGCACGTGGCTCTTCTCTGGACTCTCTCAAGCTTCTCCACATCCTTTTTGAATTGTGGAGCCCAAAACTGGACACAGTACTCCAGCTGCGGCCTCACTAAGGCCGAGTACAGGGGGAGAATGACGTCCCGGGATTTGCTTGAGAAGCATCTATGGATGCAAGCCAGCATTTTGGTC
>NW_005841985.1:1826927-1832383 GCF_000455745.1 Alligator sinensis
CCCGTGGTCCAGTCATGGGTGGAGTCCCACCAGGTCTCCGTTATCCCTATGACATCGTAATTGTTTGCACTGAGCAGGAGGATGAGCTCCTCCTGCTTATTCCCCAAGCTCCTGGCATTAGTGTACAGGCAGGCAAGTGGTACCTCGAGGTATGGTACCACATACCTTGAGGTACCAGGCACAACTCATGAACTCTATGATGCTGGGGTGCATGGAGCATCCAACAGGAGCACAGCGGGGGCGCTCCATGTGCTCAGCAGCAAACCTGGAAGTAGACCAGAAGTACTTCCGGTCCACCGGGGAGTGTGCGGGGTGGGGTGGGGAGGGCCCACCCCCCCTGGCTTGGCAATCAGCCATGGGGGAAACCCAGGTGCCCCCCACATACCCAGGAGGCACCAGTCACCAAGCCAGGGGCTGCAGGGGGGCCCCCAGCATGCTCCTTGGCAGACCCAGGAGTGGACCAGAAGTGCTTCTGGTCCACTTTCGGGTCTGCTGCCAAGCACGCTGGGGAACCCTCTGCATTCCTGTGGGACGCTCCATCCGCCCCAGCATCGCAGCGCTCATGAGCCCCTGCTACCGAGAGGTATGTAGAAAAAACATTTAAAGCTGTCTCTATGTCCAAATCTCTGAATCTTTCCAAATCTCTCCGAATCAATTTGGAGGGTTCCAATTTGATTTGGAGAGGTTAAAGGGTCTCCTAATCCGATTCAGATTCAGAGATTCAGCTGCTGAATCAGGCTGAATCTCTGCCGAATCGAATCAGGGACTGAAGATTCGCACAGCCCTAGTACCAAGTATGTATGCTGTCAAATATCATGTATATAATCTTATTGGGAGAGAGAAAATGCAGGACCTAAAGTGAGATACCTATGACAAGTATGAAGAAGAGAAACTATTTTCTTAAGCTAAGCAAATATGCAGAAGCACAGCCCATACCTGAGAAACTAACATGAAGCCACAGCTATTGCTACAGAGAGGAAACAACTACACCCAACAGGCCGAGAGAAATTTTGTAAACTAAACTACTGCTTGAATGGAAGAAATTTAAATGAGAAGGGCAAAGAAATGAAGAAGCTGTCATATCCCATTAGAAGAAGGAGCAGCTTGTACTCTGTATATAATTAATTGTGTTCAAACATGATGCTCTATTATAATAGATGCAGATAAATTCCTTAAAGCAACAATTAAATCACAAGTCTGTCTAAGAGACTGCCTCTCTCCCTATGTTCCACTGCAGTAGCTGAGACCAAGGGAGTGCTCTTGCTTACAGTTTTCAGATTTGACAGCAAGGGCAAAAAATGCTTTTTTCTCCATAGTCTAGCAGAACTCAAGTAGGTTAACATTCAGAGTACAATGGGAAGCCCATTTATTAATTTAGGCAAAAGAAGTTAATTGTGCTATATGAGAAGGAGCCTATTATTATTATTTGTTTGATCTGCAATAATGCCTAGAGGTCTCAGTCAGTCACCGAAGCTGAGTTGTGCTGAGCACAGTACTCACTCGTAATAAGAAAATACTTCTTGTCATAAAGAAATTTTGGTTTTAACTCCTAATCTGGCAATTATTGTATGCCTACATACAACTTTGCATTACTTCCATAAATAGCCTTACTGAAGTGTATAAGACTATTCACAGCACTAGTAAAGCATGTGCACAAGTTTACATGGCTTGGAGCTTTGGTGGAAACCTTCCGGCAAGTGGTGGGAAAGTAACAAGAGGTCAGCTCAATAATACACTTAAAGACACTTTCTAAAAATAAATAAAACATAGGGACCATGCCCCCAAATGATATCCTTACTAATTGCTAGCCCTTAGGAATGCTCAACATTTAAATATCCTTGTAATCTTTCACGGTATTTCTTTCCTATTTACAAGAACACAAGAAACCTTAGGAGAACAAACCTACAGATATCTTTAAATGGCATAGAGGCATATGGTCACAAAACTGATTATAAATAGTTTTCCTTTTGGGCCCCACAACTCCTATATAAAAGGCAATTCAACCTGTCTGTTTCACAAGCCCAACTACCCACAGTAGTGATTGATCAAGCGTTAAGAAGTAGCTTTTCTCCCCATCTACCTACTCTACACAGTCCTTTGCTCCTATAGCTACCTAATGCTGGTCTCTAAATACAGTTTTACCAGTTGAGCTACTTACCAGTCTAGTTCTGTTAGCCACTTTTGCTGCCACTAATTCATCCCTATCCCATAAAATCAGCTCTAAATTGCAAACTCAGGACAAAGTAAACCCCCAGTTCTTTCTAATTTGAATTCCCTACCCAACCAGTGTCCACTACCTATCAGTTAAGGGCAGCCCCACACTTAGGATCCTATGCTATATCAATCAGAATTACTTCTACATCTACTAATATCATTTTAAAAAACAGAACACAAATAAAATCCTACTAATGCAAGTAAACACTATCAATCCACAGACTAAGAATTACAATGTACATAAATTGAACTTGGCAGAGTTAGCTCCTTTTCATTTCTTTTATAGAGGAACAATGTGTTTTTTCCCATTTAAAACCTAGCTGTGGGGTTTATGTTAGACTATTAGGAAAGAAAACAATCATAAAAATCAAATGAGGGGAGGGCAAAATGACAGTGAAATGATTAAGATTATCATAAAAAGGCAGTCCTCAGGGTGGGATAGGAAGGCCTTTCAGCTATCAATTATTGATAGTTTATATATATATTAATGATGAGACAAAAGAAAAAAAAGGTGGAGAGGGGAACTCCATTCCTGTTTTAGCTCCATTCTCATCTTTAGAATGAGACTAGTAAACTTCTCCCAGGTGTATTGTTAGAGTACATATGTTTCATAGTCTCATAGTTGTGAGGTGCTGGAAGGGACCTTTACAGGTATTAAACACTGAAAGCTACTCAGATAGGCTGCGTCCAGATGAGCGTGGCCATACAGTATGTGGCAGACCTGTCTGCGGCACCACATACTGCATGTTCAGCTGCAAGGAAGCAGTGTAGAGGGGAAGCAGTGTAGGAGGGTTACACAAAAAGCCCATGCAAAAAAAAAAAGTGGAGTGGAACATGCAGGGGTAGCATGTGCTGCTGAAAACTGGAGCCTGGATAATCAGAGCTGCTCTGCGGATGCTGGGCAGGCTCTGGGCAGCAGGATTGTTACTGCTGCAGTGCTGGGAGGCCCTCCCGGCCTCCCCTACCCCACCCAGGTGTGCCACCACTAGTTGTCCCTGGGGAACCTAGCATCCATGCCATCTGGACATAGCCATGCTATGTAATGCAGGCTGTGGAAGTACCGAATGTAGACCGATAGGAGCAGCAATGAAGCATCATCTATAACTGAAATAGTCACTCTTCAGTCTTATGGGATATATCAATTATTTGCAGGAAATTTGGTTGTGAAAAATGAAGAGGATGGACCTGGGAGGTGCTGAAACAAAATGAGACACAATTATTTTTAGCAAGAGGGAGCCTCAACAGCTGACTGGAGGGCAAGGGAGTGAGGGATCAATTTACAATTATTTTTTAGTTAGAAAACTTAAAATTCATGTTAGTCTGAAGTCAGGCAGAAGGCAGGGTATATTTTTACCTTATAGATTAACTGAATCAGAGATGCAGAAGCTTTCAAAAGCAACAGGTTACTTCATCAGATACTGTGAAAGGTTGAAACAAATGAAAGAAATGAATGAAAGAAACAGTCAGAAAAACTCAATTTGAGAGTCAGAACAGAGACCAATAGGAGGGTAAAATGTCTGAAGTACACTGAACAGTTATATTACAGTGGGTCAATAATAAAATACATCCATATTAAGGCTAGAATTTTTTTAAGTACTCGGTTTTCAGAATCAGGGCCAGATCTTTGAGTGCTTCATTTCCAAGTAGGCATGAAAAAATGGGGTTGGATTTTCAAATTAGCTCACCATGTTCAACTCTGAAATGTTTTGTAAACATATCCCTTAGTGAAGAACTCAAATGGGAGCTGGACCCTTCTAAAAGTCTGACCCTGGTTGAGGGTACTGAGTACTAGAAAATATGGCCATGAATCTTTTCTTGAACTTTTTGGGCTCCATGAGGACACTATTTAGAACATTCTAGGAGACAGAGCTGATGCTAGAAGGGCAACAAGATTTCTTAAAAAAATACCCTGCTTAGACTGTTTCTATATTCTTTTCCTCTGACACTAGATTTCAGTGAGAGCAAACTATCATAATGGAAAAAAACTAATGGCCCCTTAACAGCGGCCATATTCATGGGCCTCCCCATAAATATCATTGTTGAAGGCATAGAAAATGACAGAATATATTTGATATTAGGTCAACCGTATGGAAAGCTTGTACTAATGTAGTTGGACTACCTTCAAATTACAGTGTTCATCTTAAGTGATTCTGCCGAGTTCTTGTTGTAAATCTCAATTCCTAGACATATGTTTGATAAAGGAGTGACATACATGGGTTTAATTTCTCTCGGAGCACATGCAAGCCATAGATAATTTCCCATAAAAATTGTTCAGGCCAGAATGCTACACTTGAAAATTCTCTGTGGGTAAAATTCCTGAGCTATGCAGACAATGCTTAATGTTGTTACTCGCCTGCTTGTACTTTCCATGTTCCACTGTGGCCACATAAAGGTGTATCTGGTATGCTCATTAACTCAGCAAATACTTCCTCTTAATGTACCAGAACCACAAATATTTATTACTTTATTCTTCAGATACTCCACCCAGGATGTGGTGAGATGAGATATGTAGGAATACTAAAGACAACATTTATTGGGAAAGAATCACAGTTGTGTGTCTGTTGCAAAAAAAAATTAAAAAATTGAATTTTGTACTGATAAGTAATACTAACTGGAATCAGGCATGTTTGTCTTTTGGAACCAATGGGTTATTTCTGTTACCAAATCCCTGAAAAATATAACCTCATCAGTGACTGTGTCACATCATCAAATGCAAACACAAGACCACAAATATAAATCCCATGGCATTTCAGCAGTATGGGTCCTTCCCAGACTCTTCAAGTTTAGAGTGTATAACTTCACTAATGCCATCACTTGGAGGGATTTTACAGAGGCAGAAATCCCCTTCCTAGCCTTCTTTTTCTGCCTCTCCAGAACTTTATTGCATGATCAAACTCTTAAGGAAGATGCAAATGTGTGCGCATATGGCAAATAGAGTTTATATTATAGCTGTATCCCTGAGTCAAGACTACCCGGACAGGTGCACAATGATAGGGTTTTACAAGTGAATGAGTGAAAGGTTCCCTTTATTGTTTGGCTGTTTTAAGACTCACTAGAAACCAAACCAACAATTGAAATTAAATTTAGTAATGTCAGCACCTGGACTTCTGTGTCTCACCTAATACTAGAGTTCGGTGTGTTTAGCAGCATGAGCCAACATCAAAGATGAACTGTTACTCACCAACACATTCCTGATTAATCCCAAGGGTTATATTTCAAAGAAAGATTCAGCGTGCATTCCT
>NW_005841985.1:1832414-1832921 GCF_000455745.1 Alligator sinensis
ACTCTCATCTACTGTGTCTACTAAAGCGCCCAGGCATTTGGGTGTCTAATTACTAGTTTGCAAATGTCATGCTTGTCTGTTCATGTGCCCACTGCACTTTGCTTTCCTATGGCCTCAAGAAAGGAAGCTTTTGCAATTAACGCAATTACCTCTATTTAAAAACCCATTGTCAGCTCCAGCCATGTAGTGTGTGGTGCAGAAGAGGATAAGCATGGTATGATGGAGACTTAATGTTATGTTACCTTTGTGTTCCTCACCACCCCTCTGGATCTCACGAGTTCATATTTTAATAAACTACTTCTTATCTTCAGAGCAACAGGACAAAATGATGTGTGAGAATCTGGGATGGCACTTGACATGATAGTTGAACTATATATTTGGCTTTTCAATAAGTGGTATGCTTCAGGAGGGAACCTGCTCTGTGGTTTGTCTACATGTGCATTAGATCTGGGAACAGTTTACTCACAAGTAAATGCTCCTGGGCAGGCATCTACATGTGTAGGGCAG
>NW_005841985.1:1832952-1836630 GCF_000455745.1 Alligator sinensis
GATTTGCTGCTAATGGCAGCAAACTGCTCTCACTTCCTGGGACCCTGCAATGGACCTTTGGCACCATCATGGGGAGCTCTAGGCTCCCCCAAGGTGCTAGCTCAGGGGCTGGCAGGGAGCACCTGGCCAGGAGGTGTGTCTCCTGGCTGAGGCTAGGACAGGCAGGTCCCAGTCCCCTGCCCCAATCCACCTGTGGGACACCTAGCATGAGCCCTTGGCTAGGCAAGGATTTCCTGTCCAGCCAGGGGCTTGCTACTACCTGGCCCACTGGCATCACCCCTGCATCTCTTTCCAAGCCGTGTGCCTCAATCATCTGATCAGGGTGTGCTCCTGATCAGGACAGTTCCCGACCCCCATTCCATGATCACGGGGTGGGGCTGGAGAGCTTGTTCCCTGCTCAGCTCTGCGAGCGTGGAGCTGGGTAGGGAACAAGCTAGGGAGCTTGTTTCCTGCTAAGTTCTGTGAGCATGGAGCCGGGTGTGGAAGAGGTGGGGCCAGCACTAAGAGATTCTCCACGAGTGCGGAGCTGGCACTGAGAGATAAGGATCTTCCAGCACCAGCCCCACAACTGCAAAGCTGGCACGGGGAAATAAAGATCTCCCAGCCCCTCCCTCTCTGACTGCAATGGCGAAGCAGGGGCTGAGAGAAAAGGATCTTCCAGCCCCTGCTCCCCAGTTGTGATCTCAGAGCGGGGGGCTTGGAGCTTCCTGCTGCTGGGGCAGGGGGGCATAGTCCCTGCCTGGTCTTCTGTGGTGGAGTTTGCCCTGGCAGCAGGGGGCTCCCAGGGAAAGGAAGCAATCTTCTGTCCCCCGGTGGCCGGCTGACTGGGAACAGATTTGCTCCCAGTCAGGCGTCTACACAAGAGCTATTGGGCAGTGACTACTCATGATTAAATTTGCTACTTGCATTTGCAGGTACAAATCTGAATTGTGATTAAGGAGGTTTACTGTGCAGTAAGCATGTGCATGTGTAGATACACATGCCTACTGTACAGTAAACTATACTGCTTCACAGTATAGCATCTTGTGTAGTTCACTCTGTTCAGTGCTTTGCAGTTAGTCTAGCATGATCATGAATAATAAGTATTATTAGCATTGGAGATAAGGAAATACATATATTTTAAATGCATCTAGCTTTACTCAAAAAGGAAAATAAATCCTGCTACACAATGAAAGCTACATTTTAAATTAAATTTGGCTTTTCTAAAGTTTCCAAAATCCATTTCAGCACCAAACCTGAACTGACAGTTGGAACTGATAGGGAAAAAACCTAATAGTGCTGCTTTCCAAAGCTAACACAATGTTTTCCTTGGAACAGAAAGCCTTCCAGTGTTGTAGTTCTACTCTACTTTTACATTGAGGTCAAGAGGTCATATCAGATTTTCCTGCAGCACTTTTGATAATTTTTTTGTTGTAGAGTGATGACACACTTTCTGCACCATGAAGGTGGGGAGCAGGGTATCTTTCTTTTATAATAAACAGATATTAAATCAGTGATAATAACCCAAGATCATTGTGCATAAAAACATTGTGTGAACAATAATTCTTCATGAACAGCTTACAGCAAGGGTATTCATATTCAACCCCTGGGCTGTGGGCCAAATCCAGCCCATGAAGCCAGGGCATCCAGCCCACAGGGCTTCCCACAGGTTGGGAAATTTGGTCATGGGGAATTGGTGGCATTTAACACAGTTAAATGTTACTTGCCCAGTTTCCAAGCCGCACATGGCTGGATCAGGCCTGGGGTGTTGCTGTGTGGCTGGATTGCATTTGTCCCATATGCTGAATTGGACCCCTGCTGCATCTGCCCTGTATGCTGGATTCAGTCTGCGGCCAGACCTGGCACCACCCATGTAGTCTACGGCGTGAAGAGGTTGGGCACCACTGGCTTACAGTATATAACATATAACACAACAAAGGCAGGGGAGAAGGCTACAACATATAGTCTATATTTTAGACCATATATTATTTATGTGTTTGTGTGTATATGTGTATAAACAGATCTATATGTATATTTATTCAGGGGAGAAGGATCAAATATATAGTCTATAATATGTATTAGCCTTCTGTCCTGAATAAATATACTTATATATAGGTATCTGTGTGTGTGTATATATGTGTGTATGTGTGTGTGTGTATGTATATGTATGTATATGTATATATAAATATAATTATATTGATACACACAGACACACAAACACACGTAAATAACATGTTTTAAAATAAATGAACCGGTACTCAAATGTTCATCAACCTAGCCAGTATCAGTTGATGAGCTTTTTAACAGGTATTACAGCAGAGGTGAGTTTTGAAGAGGGATTTTACAAAAGAGAGTGAAGTGATTTTATGGATCATTTTGTGGAGGGCTTTCCATGTATAGAATTTAGCAGAGAGAAGGAGGTAAAGTTTTTTTTTGGTTGATTTTTGCAGGGTTTTTTGGTGAGAGAAGGTAATTGGTCAAGGTGGGGATTGTTAGATCAGAAAGGACCTGAGCTGTATGATGGCAACCAAGATCAGGGGAGTACGGAAGGAGTGAAGTGAAAATAAAAAGTGTGATTCAGATAGAGAACAGAGGGCAAGGAGCGATGATAATGAATGATCAAAACAGAGTAAAGCTAGTTAGGTGACTAGAGCTGAAAGATGTTCTTAAAAGCTACATTCTGAATAAACCAGACAGGTGTGAGGTGTCAGGGAAGCAAAAGGTGAGACGGTTGTATTACTGTAAAGCAGGGTTAATTTCTACCCTATAGACTAACCAAAGTAGAGATATAAAATAGGTATTTATCTATTTTGATTAGTTTGTAAAGTGCAAATCTATCTTAACTTCCACTTGATTTAAGACTAACATGGCTAACTCTACTCAAAAATTGTATTAGTTGAGGTGGAACATAATGAGGGACTGTTCAAAAGTCTTAAAGATATGGGTGAAAGGAAAAAAGTTAGTTCTCACAATCTGGCAGAAGAATTGAACAGGGCCTACAGACGGGAAAAAGGGAAGAAGGGGCTGCACTGCTGAGTTCAGTGCAGCCCCCAAATAACAGTGCCACATTTCCAAAAGACACCTGCGCCTCTCAGATTTATACATTTTTTAGTATCTTCTGGGTTAGCTTCTCCCTTTACCCTTTGTTCCCACTGTTAGAAACTCTGTGCACATGCTCCGACACTTGCCTTTTTGTCCTCTCTCCCAGATGTAGCTGTGCTGTGTTGCAGAATCATCTCCTTGACACATGGGAGCTTTATGCTGTCTTTCCTATGATAAATCATTTTAATGAACAGAACAAAGTAAGCCACACAGGTGCCTGAATTCTGCTTAGGAAATAGCATACTTGTTTTCATGGTCAATACTGTCTTACAGCTGGTATATTTACTGTATTGATTCAGGCATGTATAATTTTTGCTACCCCTGCAGGAATGTAGATTGTCTTTCTGTCCCTATACCTGGCAGAGAGTATGCATGGTTTGATGCTTGCTGCTGTATTGTACCAGCAGACCATCTATTCAAACACTTAACAAGGACAGGGGCGCTGTGTAGGGGGTGCACACGGGTGCATGTACACCTCCTGAGCATGGTGGTGTACCCCCTACAAAAAGGTGCTGCCAACACTGTCGGCACAGCCTGCGGGCAGCTGCCACTCACCACCACCAACACTGCCAGTAGCATCTGTGGGTAGTGAGCAAT
>NW_005841985.1:1836658-1845308 GCF_000455745.1 Alligator sinensis
GGTGGCACCTGCCGGTAGTCACCGCTCACCACCTCCCCACTGCTGACAGTGCTGGCAGCATCTGCGGGAGCTCCCCACTTATCACCACCATGCTCCCGCTGCCACCGTGTCCCCCCAGCTGCCGGGGGCATGCATCGTTCATGAACAAGGACACCCAGATGGGTCAAATGTGTTTGTTTTTTCTTGGTGTTGGGGCTAGGTTAGGTCTTCATTCCTTTCCTGGAGCTGCATTCACTTACATCAGCTGACTATCTGGCCCTATATCTCCTTTGTAGAAACAACACACACTTCTCTGTGTCACCATTATAAATGGGCCTTTTCCTTTTTTTCCCTCAAGTTGCTGTGCACATCAGTATCTTGCTGACCAAGTATGATGCATGGAAATAGTAATCCATTAGCTTCCACCATTGTCACTAGGTCATACCCCTTTAGAAAATAGCATCAGTAGTGGAACTGGGGAAAGCAGTGGCATAGGAAGGTACCAATAATAATACAAGTCATAATAAATGTAGGGTCAAGGCACAATCAGTATAAATCAGTTACATTATGTTGACATCATTGGCATAAGTGATGCCAATGTAGTTTAACTCTGTGCTTTCCTGTCTGAAAAACACCTTATTTCCTTACCAGGTGAGCATAACTTGAGGACATTCAAAGAAAACTAAGAAGCACTGCTGCTCATAACCAACTGTAGGACACAGGAGGATTATAAAGCATGCCATTTATGCCTTTAAAATTAAAGGACTGGTGAGGTTGCACTTTGAGTACAGCTGGATCCATTAATATTTTTCAGGGGGGCTCTGAGGATAAGATCCCCAGCACCCGTGCTATACAGTCTCACCTCCATGAGTGCCATGCGGTGACCAATTCAATCCAGATCTGATTTTGCTATTCCCACTAGGCTGAGCAGCACATCATTGTCATGGTATTTTTCTTTGATCAGTAAAGCAAATCCATGCTATGCCATCTGCAGCTTATACTGTGAAAGCCTAAAACAATGATCATTCCCACTGCTCACCCTAGGACTAAAAGCTGAGGATTATTCATTCAGAGGAGGTGCACAGTAGAAGTGCAATATCCCATGAGGAAAGAGGTAGCACTGGGGATTGAAGTACTTATAGTTTTGTATTTTCTTTTCCTAACGTATGCCTTTTCTTTCTCCTCTTCTAGTGGCTTTGTATTTTTAGATTCCCTTTACTTTTAGGGAGTTTTTGGTCCTCACAGTATTTTATTCATTACAAATCTTCCATACTGGCATTTGCTTCTGTAACAGAACCAATGCCTTTTCCTATGGATATCTGAGAGAATTCATCAACTGAACACAAGAGCCAAACTTTAAGGGTACATGCAGATGTTTGCCATACCTGATCTACGATCACACAGTTTACATTAAGCTGCGTGATTGTAGATTGGGTCCAACTTGTGCACACGTTTGTTGGTGCTGGGAGCAACATTGGGAACCTGACCTAAGTAAATTAGGGTGGGAGGAGGGGCAGACAGGATTGGATGGGGCTAGCAGATCTGCAGGGGGATCTGGCAGATCCAGGGGGAGGTTGGAGGGATCAGGATGGGTTTAGTGGGTCCATGTTGTCCATCTGAGGGTGGGAGGGGTTGGAAGAGTGCCACCTCAGATCTGGAGTGAGCAGCAGGCCTTTCTTAGCCCTGGGGCTGTGCTCTGAATGTGTAGACATTTGCTAGACTGGGCTACCTATTCCTGATCTAACTTAGTTCACCTCACCTAAAGAGGTGAACTAAGTTAGTTCAGGCTGGCTATTTTTTGCCTGATCTAATCTCCTTGAATGTCTGTACAGATAAGCACTTAGATTGACCTGACCCTAGTAAAGCCGATCTAAGTTTAACATCTGCATGTACCTTTTAAATCTGTAAGCATTTGTTTCTTCCACTCCACTGACTACTTCAAGAAACACAAAATCCCAGTGCTCACTTCTTTGTAGCACATTTCTATCTTACAAAATATTTAAATGGTAGCATTAGCTGGATTTCAGTAGAACTTAAGTACATGTTTGAGTGCTTTGCTAAAATTTGGTCTTAGCTTATGCAACCTCTCACTCCACATTCTCCTGCTCTCCTAGGCAGCTTGCAGACATAAGAGGAAAAAAAAGCACTTGAAACTCAGCGTGCTTCCACGTCCAAACCAGCACATGCCCAGAAGAGGCAGCCTGTTAGTTACACCCACCTTTCCCAACATTTGTATAGATTAGGCACTTGATTGGTTTTTTTTTTAGCACTTTTATCTAATAACTAATTGAATCAGCTTTAGATCAAAGCACCAAAAAGCCCTGCTGAAGCACCCGATCCACATACATGCTGAGGAGCCAAATAAAAGTAATGTGCTGCTGCTTCTGGTCTGTTGGCACTTTTAATTATTATAGGCTTCAGCCTTGATATACTTAGTGCATACTCCAGCAAAAAGTCCATTGGCCTCATTAGAAGTCTTGATAGTATTAGGATGATGTTAGAAGTCTTGTAATATCAAAAGAGAAAAGAATTAACATTTTCACTTGGTAACAGTCAAGGTAAGTTCCTATGATGTACTCTAACTTGTGTGTTATCTTAGACTTTCAACTCTATTTCTCTTATATGGCAAGCCCTAACATTTTGGAAAATATTGGCAAAATATTCTTTTGCAGTTGGTCTAACTGGCATGAGATGAACAGTTCCATGTGAAAATGTGATCTAAGCAGGCTTTTGATGTAAATGAAATGACAATTCCAGTATTTTTGCAACAGCTGCCAAATATTTTTGGATAACTCCATAATATGTACTTCTTATCTAAAGCAGCAAGTACTGAAGATGACAAATAGCTCTGTAGGTAAAATTTGAGCCATGTGGTGCTCAGATCCCCCATTTTAAATAGCACTTTAGGGTGCAGCCTCTAAATTGCTGGAAGAAGAAAGTAGTTATTTTCTTTTTGTTTTGCATGGCTTGTTGATGTTGTGTTATGTTGAATGGCATGTTATGTTAACATGTTATTTTTCATGTAGGTGTTTTTAAATCAGTTCAAAGTTGCTGACAGCATAGAAATAGGTTCCCTTTTTAGTATATTAAGTCTAAATAAATAATAACCAAATGCATATATTTAAGGGGTGAACTTTATATAGCACCACACAGGACTCTGCAAATGCACAGATGAATGTAATTACTTGAAGAAACTACCCAAATGAGGTTTGCAACAAACTGTCGGCAAGATGAATATAGCAATATGTTTAGGTAGGATTTGATCCTAAATCTATTGAGGTCAACCAAAAAAGCTCCTATTAATATTGTGGCAGAAGGCCACCTCTGTTTCTCCCCAAAAACTCTGCTGTGTGACAATTTGGTTAATATGGCCCCTGCAGAGGATACACACCTTACCCTATCTCTTCAGGTAACCTGAGCTGGATACATTTCTGAGGGAGGGGGGAAACCTGCTCCCTCTGCCTACGTGACTGGCATCACATACCTGGGTGAGGGGCTTGGACTCCCTGGGGAGCTAGGATCTGCCAGTCTGCCCAGCAACTAGTGATGCATTTCAAATTGGTTGGCTGACAGCCAACAGGGGCTGGCCTCCATTAGACCAGGTAAATGAGGTAATAAGGGCTATATAAGTTAAGGACTGCCCAGGAAGAGGAGGCAGCAGCAGCCACGAGGAAGACTCAGAGAGAGAGAAGAGCTGAACCATCTGAAACTTGCTCTTTCTCTCAAAACTAATGATCAAGGAACTGCCTGCCTCCAGAGGGAATCTCCACCTGCCTCAGGATGATACTCATGAGTAAACTACCTGAGATCTAAATAGATATACAGCTTGCAGTAACTCAGATGTGTGATCAAAGGCTACCCAACCATGCCAGTTTGCTCTAAGGGATTTCTCTGCTATTGCTCTACCCTGTACCCTATTGCAACCCTACCCCTTGTAACCAATAAAGTTCTCCTTTGTACCTAACATGGGAGACTTATTGGGAGCGGGTCTAGACTATGCCTTGGGATCCCCTTGATTCGATTGACTAAGGGAGACCACTACTTGTGCCTCCGACTGAGAGAAGCACCCCCAAGTGCTTGAAGTGAGTCAAATACCCTCGAGGGCTACTAGGACTGTGTTTCCCAGGGGGCACAGAGCCAGAATGAAGCCCAGCCCTGGGTGGTGGCAGTTTTTACCTCAGGCTAGCGGGTGTGCTCCAGGAAGGGGGTCGGCCAAATGTGAGGTGCCCCCAGGGAGGCACTGGGAGTCTGGAAGGTGGTCGGGTGCAGTGAGGTGGGTGGCTCAACTCAGGAGCACCCCGTACTGGCCTGCCACAAATGTAAATTGTGACCGATCAGATTCATAATGTAGACGAGATTGCTTGCCTCCCATCTGCCTTCTCCAACATAATTTCTGTGGGAGCAGCCAGCAGAAATTGCAGCATCTAACATGCCATACTCCATCTTTTTATACTGTATTAAGATGATGTCTTTCATTTTTGGACTCTTAGCCTTTGAAAGTCTCACCTCTTTATCAAAGTTACATAATAAAACCTATGCACTTCTCTGTACCTGCAAGGTGGATTTAGTCTCTCATTTCATTCACTTTTATCTGTCATCAGTGACTTATTGGAAATCTAAAGTTTTTCAAATGGCCAAGAGGAATCTTTGACTATGAATCAGTGACATACATGCAGCAACAGGAATGTCATTGTGGAGTTGACATTCAGAATGGCTCCAGATGCACAGAAAAAGTGGTTACTTTCTTTAATACCCTGTTTATGTCTCTGGGTTTGACAGTCAGTCAGGGATGAGAAATCACTGTGTTGATTAATGCCAAGTTTGGTATAGCTACTGTAGATGTTCTGTTTTCATTAAGGGTGTGTTGTGTGTTAAGGATGTGTGCAGGTGCTCAGGTTCTGATTACAAGATTTGTCTGTGGATTGTTGAAAGGTCATTGTTTCCTAGGAATTATGCAGTTCCCTATCTTTCAACACTGTATGAAACGCAGTGAGGTCTGCTCATCTCATGAAAGAATGAGAAAGGAATTCTAGCAATAAATTATTTATCAATATTTAATGGCTGCATATGAAGACACTCTGGCTCCAATGAAGTCAAAGAGTATTTTCATTGGGTTCCAAATGTTACGTATAGGGCTTTTCATTTACTAAGTCCATTACAAAGAATTAATTGCTAATCATTTAAAGAAAAACTAGAAAACAGCATTGGACTTCAAAAAATAAGCAGAGTGGACTGTCAAGTTTCACTGGTTTCTTTTCTCATGTAATACCGTTCTCGGTTGCATGTACATGATGGCTAATGCTGAATTAGCATCAGAGCATTATCAAAGTTAATTTTCAATTAAAATCACAGCTACAGATGATTTTCAAATACTTAAGATGACAGTAATATGTTACAAATAAACTCTAAACTTCAATAAAGGCTATTATTCTGTCAAGAGAATAAATTTTATGATATATAATGCTTTTCCTGAAGATACAGACCTTACTAATGTTATCTTTTCTTTTGTGACATCATGATTATACTGTAATGCACTGAACAGGGTACCACCCCTTAAAACTACTCAGGGAATGAAGCTGGAATAGAACTTTCTGAGCAGGGCGCCTCCTATCCTTATGCTGTAGCTTCACAAGAATTTAAGGAACTGCTTAGGACTTATGAAGCTGTGGATGGCCTGCATCCAGCCTATCTAAGGAAGAGGTTCTTCACATGCTATGCTACTATAGCTGTAATCACTAAAGTCACTCAGTCTGTATTTCCTTCTTATAAAGGAGAGGGTCAGCTGGCAGGAGGAGGGAGATTTCTATGAGGGCTTTAACACGCTCAAACTTGTTCTCTCCCCCTGTTGGCAATGGCTTTAATTTGATGACCTTCTGGGAATACTGGAAGAGTTACCAGCAATAGTATAACTGAGTGGGAGCAAATGGGGCAGCCTTTCTGGAGAGGTGTAAAAGTAACCACGACTGCAGTGGTGGCTGACCACACCACTGGCACTGCAGCACCTCGCAATGTCCCAGGTACTATGCAGCTGCCCCAGGCACAGACCTGCCCCACTATGCCTTTGGTTACTGGTTTCAAACAAGCTACACAGGTGTAACAAGCACCCTGGGGTGGTGGATGGCACTCACGCAGGGAACTCCAAAACAGTCCCTGGCTGTGCTGCTGCTGCTTCCATTGCTGAATGCGCTGCCCACCCCAGCTCTTGCTCTTCAAGCAGCATCAGCAGGGTGTCCATGACCTGGTTGCTGCTGCTACAACACAATAAGACTGCTCTTGCTGCTGAGGCATGGACTCTGTAGAAGTGAGGGGCCATTCTGGTGCTCTTCCTAGGTGATCCCTCAGGGCTGATGCCCATCTCACCCACCCCTAGTTACAATACTGATGAGTTGTGTTAATAAATCCATTCTGTTTTAAGCTACATCACACTGATCCTGTAACCTAACCCATGCAGGTGAACCATGAACCAGGGAGGAAGGATAGCACAGTAGTTAGTGCAGTAGATTAGGATGCAAAGACACATGGCTTCATTTCCTACTCTGTCACAGACTTCCAGTGAGACCTTGGTCCAGTCACTTAGGCCCAGATCTTCGAAGGTCCCCTAACTGTTATGGATTTCAATTTGGTGCTTGAATTAGAATTAGGTACCTGAATACCTTTGAATATCTGGGTGTTCTGCATTCAAGAATACTCACCAACTTCTATAAAATGGAGATACACCCTCTGTTCAAGGATACATACATTAAAAGTTGAAAGGTACTCAGACACAGTGGGAATAGAGGGCATACCTTGGAAGATAGACAGGTTATGGCTTAGAGGCATCTCCCTGAAGCCAGCAGGATTCCACTTGACCCAATCCTTGTCCACATGATCCCACGTATATTGGATGGGGGCCCACAGTGGCATTAAAATAATGTAGGGAATTTTTTCTTTGTGAATTACTTGACACCATAGAATACAGCACACTTGTTCTCTGTCTGAAAATGTACAATTTCTGATCGAGTTGTAAAATGATCCATTTGCATTAAGAGACTGTGTGACTGAATTCACATTTTAAACGGCTCCTTTGGGGTTTTTTTAATTGTCTGTCTGCACGTTAGGGAAATATGAATAAGAGATGAAGTGAGATCATTTGCAGGGAGAATTAATACTACAGGATCTAAAAATATTTTTAAAAGGCTTTGGGAATAATCCCATCTCTTCAATAAGAAGATATTTCTTTTAATAGCTTCAAAATAGTAAATTTTAATTAATTCACTAAAAGAATGGGGAAGAGGTTATGAAAAATGAATGCATTTCATTCAGTGCTGCTGTGGCTCCTTCCCATTAGAAGCTCATCTGTTGCACTGTCAGTTCTGATGATCACCTACATTTTGAGAGCATGACTGTATTTTTAGATACATTCTGGATAAAACCTGTTTAAGTAATCTTTAAATGTGTACAGTGTTACTCTATCATGTTATTAATTGAGTTATTGTGTAGATTCTGTCTACATTTGCCAGTTAGCAACACCAATATACAGAAGAATAACACCTTTCCTTTAGTAAAGGTTCAATGAAAACAAGAGTGCATGTGTTAATAATAATCTCTATCACTAGTGCAAAAGTGAATAGGGTGGAACATGCACCATAAAAATTGAATTCTAGAAGGAATTCCAGTTCATTCTTAATGTAACAAAATGCATCATTTTTATATCATTGTCTGTCAATGGATCTTGAATATAAATTGTGATTGAAGAAAGGATTTCATACTTTCAGCAGCTGCAACTGATTGTCATACAATTAAGGGTCAAATTCTAATCATGTTATATTGACTCTTTTCCTCAGTTTTCCAGGGCCGCAATGGTATGGGCTGGTAAGGAAACAAATCCATTTTAACATCAGTGGGACTTGAAATTTAAGTATATTGATTAAGTTACTGACTCTACTGATTAATTTAAATTTGAATTGGGACCTATATCAGATGACCTCAATGAAAAAGTCCTGTTTATATAAATGGGACTTTGTGGACTCAGTGGATGAATCTACATAAGATGTGACAAGCATAGTAGACTAATTTTACTGTGTGCACATTAAGATCACCTAAATCATGTGCACTGGTGCTAATATGCAGTAGCACCGATTGCAGCGCATTAATGCATGTGCAGATGTGCCCAATGTATACTAAACCCCCATGTTGCAGATGTATCTATTTTGTTTATTTAGTTATTTATTTATATTTTAAAATGTTAAAAAGCCAACATTAGTCTGAGGCTCCAGGCATGATATTATTAATAACACAGTAAAGTTCCAGCAGTAATGAGATATTTTCAATAAAGACTTAGGCACATATATCAACACCCTGCCAATATTCTGAGCTAGGAACAGAAAGAACACACAAACCAGCTTAAGTGATCAGAAACTGGCTTAAACCTGTAATGGAACAGAAGGTCAGTGCACATAAACCAGTTTTCAAATGGCTGGAACTGGTTTAAGATAAACCTGGCTGAATGTAGTATCAGAATTAACTAATTTGGGTCAAACCAGTTTATGAAATTTCTGCCCTAGACCCTTTCCTGGTTCAAATTAAATCTCAGTCCTGCAGCATGCTCTCCAGGCCTGGACTGGGCTGGGCTATCTGCTCCAGCAGAGAAGAGTTGTGGGGGGGGGGGGGGGGGGTTGGACCCCCCCCCCCC
>NW_005841985.1:1845318-1861180 GCF_000455745.1 Alligator sinensis
GAAGTACCCTCATGAGCCAGCCAGTCGGGTCAGCATCTACACATGTGCTGCTATGCATGAAAAAACTCTGCAGCAGGGTAGTACTTGTATTTACAAGTACTGCTCTGCTGTAGAGTTTACTAGTTTCCTGCACCCTAAAAGGGGCAGACGTAGATTCTGAGACATTTACTGTGGAGCTAAGTAGTCAGCTTTGCGGTAAGTGTCTCATGTAGATACGTCCCTTTTGAGCCTTTCATCTTTATGGGCATAATGTTCTCAGCCATTAGAAAAAGTCAGTCCAGCAGATGGTGTTTCATATTTGTAATCCTGACTCATGTTATTGATCCAGGATTGATAAATATCACCTCTGACTCACCACTTCTATTATAACTTACACTGTTAGAGCTGAATCCAAAATCTGAACCCTGAACAAAATTCCCCTCTCTCTTTACAATGCCCTGTATTTAGGATACCTTAAAAACTGGACACCTTCATTATTACAGGGGTGTTATGTAGCAATTCTAGCTATTAAGGTTATTCGCATTTCCATTATAATAATCTATTTTCAATTGTTACAACTTTGCTAAAACTTAGCTCCCTTAGGCTAGAATTTTCCTCGCTAGGTGCCAGCCCAGGCTGAATATATGTAAGAATAGTCCAACTGATCTGAAAACAAGGTTGAATAAAAATATATTGTTTTGCCCCTGTTAGAGCATTTCAAATAAATTCTCTCAATAATTCTGTAAGTCCCTTACGGTTTGCATCAGGGACTTGAGATTTGCTGGGGGATGGTGGATCTTTGTGCCAAAGATATGTCTTTTCTATTTGTGTTGTAGTACATACAAATTTGGCAAAATTATAAGCCTTTGAAAAGCAGCAGCCTGCAGGAAATGGCTAGAGACATGCTTAATCATTGCCACTAATTTCTCTACATATTTTGCCTGGATATGGCATGCTCCAGCTCATTGTTGACTAAGATATTCTCTGCAATTGCTCTAGGTCTAGGCTACTGCAAGTTATGGTGGGTCTCCATCAGAGAACTAGAAATAAAAGCAAGTGAACTGTTTGTCCAGTGCTCTCAAGACATGTGTGTTACTACCACCCTGAAGACCCCAGGACCACTGCTAGTGAAAATAAGCTCCATTTACTCACTCATACTCCACATGTTTCTGAGCCCAGAATTAGGTAGTAGATATAGCATAAAGTGGTCCTGGGTGCATGTCTCCAAGCTCAGGACTGCTCTAATTCCCATCATAGGCATTTGTAGACTGGGAGCAAGTGAGTGTCACTTATTTCCTTTGTAGAAGTCCTCAGCTGGAGGAGGAGGCAACCTAGACATGCCGCAATACCATCCTGAGGAAACCAGGCTATGAGAAGGAGAAAACTACATCATGTAAAAACAGCAGGGCCAAGAGGTAGATTACAAAAAGAGCCTTTGGGGATGAAAAGATTGTTACAAAAAGCCAGGGTGCTTTACTGAGGGGGGAGACTGAGATTGGATGAGATGCCCGAGGAAAAACAGATTAGACAAAGAGTTAGGAGGGTTTGATTAGACCTGGCTGGGAAAGAGATGGGGGTCTCAGACTTGGGAGTCTGGATGGAAAAGCTATCAATGACTAGGAAAGGTGACTGGACCTTGAATGAGAAGGCCAAGGAATGGAGATGGGAGCAACTTGAATGAGAAGAATGGACCTGGAAGGGATTTTCATTTGTGGGAAATGAACAGTAATGGGCATGTGATATTCTTTTAATGTAGAAGTGTGTGGGTATGTATAATATCTTTATGTTATTAAACCTACCATTTAAGACAACCCCCCATATAATTAGGTTGTATATATATATATATATATATATATATAGAAAATTTATAAATTTGTTATAATTTTCCAAGGATAGAACCTGGCAGTTTGCCATGAATTTGTCCCTCTCCCATTGCTACAACAGGGAAAATAAATCTGGGAGATCAGGTGGCCCTTTGCTTTCTGCTTCCCTGCACATCTTTCCCCTGGCAGTCCCTGTCAAACCCTCTTCTTCTTGAGCACTTGGAAATGAAAAGCAAATTTGAAAACAATGACCTTAAAATTAATCATGGTTGTAGCAACTTGCATGTAGGTCCCATGCAGTTAATTTATCCAGAGTTGATGTATATTACCTTTTTTTTTTTTTTTTTTAATTGCTGCAACATTTAGCACAGGTACTCCATAAACACACTTCTGAGCAGTGCTTCAGCACCTACTTATATGTAGCATCAGATGGATTCTGGGTGAACTGTATGCAATGTCATGGCTCACTGTGACTTGAAAAAGAGTCAGCACTGAGGGGGATTGCACTATAGGCTCTATTACATGTTTCATTGAGATATATTGCACTAACCTATCTTAGTGGTAAGTTCCTATAAGCGTCTCAGCTCTTTGGCTAAGATCAAGCATTTTTCACACCAAGGGGAAGGTATTAGGTTTGGCTCTGGGCCCTCCTGGTGCTGGCTTGGTACTGCAGCATCCCCAGGCCTCATGCCAATTCCCTGTAGCAGGAACACCTGCCTGCTTCTGTTTTTTTAAGAGCCCCCCCAAAAAAGGTTCCCATCAGCATGTTTGCAGTGTAGCTGTGTGTTTTACAGTCTTGCTCAGTGCTAGCTCCATTTAATCAACTTCATATTTGGTTTCTATTGCTGACCATAGTTTAATGATAAACTTTTGTTTATCATTAAAGTTTTAATGGTAATCTGTACACTGAAGTTTAATGATAAGCAATTTATTTAGTGGAGTTTCCTTGTATGGGATTATAAAACATGGGGCTTTTTTCCCCATGCCAATTAGGGGTAAAAAGCTCAATTGTATTTGAGTGATTACTGTAATTTCCTTCCTCTGTCCCTCTCTTTGTCCAGGAGCTATATTTTTTTTAATGAAACATAATCAAATAAAAACATGATTCCAGAATGAAGAAAAAGAAATAAAATTATTTCTCAGCATTGTGTTAGCAATGGAAAGTGACAGTTATGTTACCATAGAGACAGAAGCAAGCGAATGAGCTACTGACACTGCGTGCCAATTAACAAATCCAACTCCTTGACATGACTTTTAGTTGCTGTAGCAACCATTTCTATACTACTGGTTCAGGTTATCAAAATGAATTGCAAATGGTATCTAAGGAGCTGTAGTTCTTGCAGTTCCATTAATGTAATTGTTCTTTTTTTTAATTGCTTGTCCATAGTTTGAATATATATCCTGGGTTGTGTATCTTGAAACTTAGAGATCAAATCCCAATCTGGGTAACACTTACATAAATCAAAGTAGCTGTGATGGCTTCCGTTTTGTCACTCTGGATTGGCAATGGCATTCTGGGCAGGATCTGGTACTGTCTGAGGAGATGTTGGTTATTAACATGCATGTCACCATGGCTTCATGCAGAGATGTCATAACAGCTAATGTACTTCTTCAAGGACTAAATCATCAGTCTGATGTAAAATGTACTTAACACATTTTGGTTCAGATGCCCATGTGCACTGTGTCCTGCTTACATCGCTTATGCTAGTGGTATAAGTAATATAGCAGGGTCTTAATGTGCAGGAAAATCTGAGCCATAATATATTAAATGATAATTTTACATTAGGCTTTAAAATTTCAGGTACTCCAGTGGTCTAAAGGGACTTCATGTAAATAAGAGTCTTGCCTTATATTGGTAATATTGTTACCAACACTACTTCTATTATCACAAAAAGTATCTTGTGCTGAATACAAAGCATATAATGGAAGTCCTTCTTTTCTTCTCATACCATATTTATGAGAAGGACCGGGGGAAGGGGGTAGGGGTAGGGGTGCTTAGTTTATTTGCCATCAGTTGTCTTTTACTCTAATATCAACTTGTAAGGCATTTGTGTGAAGTGATTAACTATTTCACAGAGTCACTGCAATTAAGGATGTCAATGCTCTTAGGACATTCTTATTTGTCTCCCTGCCAGTGTAGGATTCTGATTGAATTACCTTTTTTTTTTTTTTGATCAATTTGGTCTAAAACATCTCGGCCAATGAAACTTCCACCAGTTTTATTTGGAAGCATTTCACAATTGGAGGGATCTCATATGGGGCCAAGAATCACTTCCTATTGCAGGAAGATTGGCAAGAGGTGGCCCTGGAAGAAGCAAACTTGTACCAGGTTCCTCTCAATGAGGAATCTTATTCTGTGGGATGAGGGCATTATGGATTTGTCCATAGTTCCTGTGTATTCCTTCACTCTCTGAGGATCTTGGCAGTCCACCAGGATTCCCTCCTTTTCCCCTCAGTTCAGTGCAAGCAGAGATTCATTAGTTTTTCCTATGCATTGTTGACACCTTTTAAGTTTCTCAGCATGGAGCTGCCTTACAAAAGTTAATGCAGGACCATATGTTTCAGGAGAAAGAGCTCAATAATTTACACAACAACAATTAGCCATGACATCAATCTATATCAAAACATTTGACTGAAAGGAAGGTTGATTTCTACTGACTAAGTAGTTAACACATCTTTCACTCTGAAGCCTTATTCTGATGTATTTTGTATGACATAATCACCTCCAACTGTGCAGTAGCTGTTTCCTCCTTGACAGAAGCATGATTGTTGTAGTGTTCTGAACAAATCTGGCTGGTTGAGTCCTTTCTTCCTATCTATGTCTTTTCTTCTATTGCCATTCTATGGCAACCCTGGGCAATGAAAAAGGAAAGGTCCAGCACAAGGGAAACCTTTGGATAGTACAGCACGAGCACTTACCAAGTAGAATTTAGAACCACTCATGTATGCATGGTACTTTGCATATGAAAAGTTGAGCAATCTACATTGTATTTATGTACGTTTCTGAGATGTGTGAAAAATACCATGTTCTCAAAGTCGTGACCTTAACACACATTCATTATAACTAATGCTGTTTTAATGCATGACCCTTGAACCCCATCTACTCTAGAAGGCTGAATCACTGAGAAATTAAATGGCACAGTGAAGTGTTGCTAGCCCTCTTTGTGTTTCACTGGTTCAGTCTGCTCACAATAGCCAGCCTGTTTTCTGTAAATAGGAAAGAGGATAATTATGTGCTGTTGCCAGCTGACGTTTCCTTTTCTTGCATGTGGCCCAGGAGGAGTCAAGGTCAGGGTCCAAAGAGAAGACATGCCTGCAGGTCCCTCCTTCTTAACCTGCCAGCTGCTCTATCAGTTCCTCCTAGCTCTATTCTTTCACTGATGCTCCTTTATTGCATTATCTTTTTTTCAGATCTTAAGAGTCCAGGAGATGCAGCTGAGGTAACTGCCTCACCGTGACAACAAAGATGCAAAAATTCAGCTATTGACTATAAACCTAGGGTATGTCTTGTCACAGCACAATATAGGCTATGTTAGAGAAATCCAAGTTTATTACTTTGGTACCAAAAGTAGTCTAGTTCAGCAGCTGACAACCTTTTTGGGCTGCAGACTAAAGTGACCAAGTTGTCTGAGGTGGAAGGGAGGGTGCTAGGAACAAGTTGCCACTGCCACTTTTCCCAACAGAGGCACAAGGAAAGCACCTGCAGTCCACACTTTTCCATGTGGTGGCAGGGGAAGGCAGCTGCCACTAAAGCCCCCTGCCACTGAATGCCACGAAAGCCACATTTTGGTGGGCCAGATCAAATGGCTTTGCATGCCTTAGCTTACCAACCCCTTCTACTATGGCACTCCTCCCTGCTCTGCCTTAGACTAATATACCTTTCAATATACAAACCCTTGGTTGCATAAATATATTTGCAGATGTGTCAGTACCAGGGTTGCAGTCTCAGAAAACCATTTGTTAGGCATATGGTGAAACAGGGATGAAAATAAAAAGGTCAGTGACTCTTTTGAGGGGGGTGTGAAAAACAGCATTATAATAATGATATCTGACTGTTGGATAGATTTTTTTCAAAGCATCTTACAACAGAACTTAGTCTCTTGTTCATTTTACAGGTGGAGACAGAAAGGCACAGAGAAGTGAAGTGCATTGTTCAGGTCCCCAGTGAACCAACTGCAGAATTGGGAAGAGAAACAAGTGCCAGGCCAGTGTCCTAATGATTAGGCAATACTGACTCAGATGTAGTGGTATATATTGTCTCCACTAATCCCACAGTACTTGCAGCTGTGGCCTTGTCATGTGCTTGCTGATTAATTGGTTTGTATGTTTTCTGTGAGCAGAATAGCCATTGTGTACATACCCCAACATACACTATTGCTGTATATTTTAAAGAGGATCTCCTTGTAATATAATATTTACAAAGCTGTGTTGTTACCTGAAATCTTTACCTGGAGCTGAATAGAATAGATCAGGAAGTGAACACTAGGCAGAGTTAAAACCATCCAGGCACTATCTTGGTTGCTGTTTAGCATGAAATTAGTTATATAAGGTTTGATGAGTAAACGACAGTAATTTAATGCAACTTCCTACATAGATTCAGGATTTGCTGTTCCTAAAGCATCCCAGATAGATGTCTACCCAAACTCTTGCTAAAAATTAAAGGTGCATCAGTATACCGGTTCGTATCAGCATTGATAAAAGGAAAATTGACATTATCAGCAGTCAGCATTTTTTGGCCAATGTGGTTGATAATGTCACTGATAAATGCCACAGCAGGTGCAGCATGCATATGGCTGGGAATACAGTCTGGCAGCTTGGAGAGCAGTGTCTAGTTGGTAAGTCTGGGGTGGGGGGGAAGGAGCCGGGGTGAGGAAAAGGGCATGGGGGAGCCAGATCAAGGCCCCCATGATAGGGCTGCGCTGACCTCTTCTCAGTGGTGGGGGCTGGGCTAGGGCTGTGCTTGGGGTGGGAGGGAGCAGGGCAGGTGGTGGCAGGGGCTATGGGGGGCTACAGTGAATTTTGGGGTGGCTGTAGCCCCCCATATAGTCCCTCCTCCCAGCACCTCCTGCTCCACCCCACCCCTGCCCATCTTGAGTGCAGCCCTGGCCCAGCCCCTCCACGTGGAAGAGACCAGTGCAGCCCGCCCCCACAATGCAAAAATCCATGGGCACATGCCCCCCTGTACCTCCCACCTGTTACGTCTCAGCTCTGTATTCTTGGGGAACCCTGATACAGGATGCAGTCTGTCTGACTCACAAAGGACTCACCCCCTCCCTCCCCTCCTCTACCTAAACGAAACTGATTAAGATGCAGTGAGAGACGCACCTAAGACCCTCACCAGATAAGGGTGACAAGAGTGAATCAACTGCCCTAGGTCTCATTTACATGAGAGATGGAAAACAGAAAGCCTGAAGCAGAGACTGCAGTGAATTCTGGGACCAGAGAAGCAGGAGAGCACTGCATGATGGGGAATCTGTGCTTCCAATGTTAATCAACTCATGTTCATACACACCCAGCTCAGCATTTATCAGACCAGTTCTAATCTGGATTTACTAAGGACTTTCCCCCCCCAGACACACACACACCTCTAAGTTTAATAGGCATCTCAGGCCGTACATTCCCCGGTCCCACTATGGGAGGCCTATTTAAACTTGATTGACTAAAACTCGGTTGCCGGGTTAGGGAATGCTGAGGCAAGAGACCGAGTCAGAGGGGGTATGGGCAACATTTGAACAATGGTTAAGGGTTCATCACAGCATCCAGCCTGCTGGAGCCCTAATCCCAGGTGTTGTCATATCTTTCCTGAGACGACTGGTGGGAGTCCTCTCCACAAAAGGTTATGAGCACCCCAATAATTGCTTTAAGTCTGTTAAAAGACTATAGTAAGATCTGGAAAAGTCATGCTAAGCTGAGGCTTGTGCACAACAAGTAAAAATCCAAAATCCTGATGCTGCAAGCTATCTATTATTCCTGAAGAAACCATGAGATATCCTATCAGTATATCTGCCATCCATAGGAATTTCAAGCTGGCTCCCAAGTATTTGGGTTACTCCCTAATCTTAAGTGTTTCCTGATTATCAATCAGTTTCCTGAGATGGTCCAAACCAGATAACCCCTTGTCAATAGAAAAGACAATGATTTACACTACTGAAGGTGCTTCGAAGCAGCTGAACTGAGGGTATAAAAATCTGTAAGTGTGTGTGCTGCTAGAGGAAAAGGAAGAAAAAGAAGTAGAAGCAGGAGGAAAGAAGGAGAAGAAGAAAACCCCTGTGCTGACACCATCCCCTGTCGTTCTTGGGACGCTGGAAGAACAGATCATCTCTCCCTTCAAGGACTGTGCTACAGACTGTGCCTGTCAGCTTTGCAGCCTGAGTACCGTGGACTAGGTGAGATCCCAGCGTTCTCTGTCTTCTTTCTAGGCATAAACTTCTGAACCTGAACTGTATCAGTTAAGCTTGAGCTAAGTTTCCCCAAATACTTAGTGAAACCAGGGTAGTATTGTCATTGTTGGTGTTTGTTTTTCTTTTGCATGTCTATTACTACTAGTACTATTATATATTTCATATGCTTAGCAATAAATAACTTTTATAGTCAAACTGGTAGTAATTGGGTATATTTTTCCTTCTCTGCTTCTCTTTCCTCCCGTGCTCTGCAGCAACGCTTCTTTTACCTATGCTAAAGATCCCTGTGAAGCCCAAATTATTGTGGGGTCTGCTCATCAAGAGGCCAAAGATTGGGATGTGCTGAGTTTGAAACACATAAGGGGATCAGCTTGTACAGGCTGATTGACCCAGTTTGTCTCAGACGTGCCCTTATGAACTGAATGCTGGCCCATGAGGGTGTCAGCTGGACACCCAGCCGGATTCAGAGGGATTCTGTTTACCTGTGTGCTTGTGTCTGACTGCATTTTATTGTTGCTCTTATGAACTGATTCTTGGCATATGAGGGTGTCAGCCTGTCCATGCTGATCAGCCCGGCCAGGTCAGGCGTGTCACGTTAATTTGTGTGTGTTTGTGTGTATGACTGATTTGGTGACTGGAGGAACCCAGCCCATTGAGATTGAGTCCTGCAAGATAGCTCCACTGGGGGTCAGGGCTTGCAGAAGGGAGAAATACAGCTCCGTATAGTAACACAAGCAGCACATTGACAGAATCACCAAGACCCTAGAAACTATCCCTAATAAATGAGCACACTCCAAAGTAATGGGCAGATTTGGTAACACACCCCACCCAGACGAGCTGCCCATGGCTCTGTCCCACATCCCACCCTACCCCGGCTAGGCAGCAATTGCCCCAACCCCTACACCACTTCTTCCCTCTCCATGGGGGCCTCAATCTGCCTCCCCCACACACCCCTTCCATCCAACATCCTTACCGGGCAGACGCTGCTCTCCAAGCTCCCAGGTATCAGCCAAAAAATCTTTATTGGTGCACCCCTACTAAAAATCTCCATTGGAAGAGATCTATCAACTTTCCTAAGCAATTTCACACCTGGAAGAGTCAGAGTTGTGAGTTCTGAGAGCTGACCTTGAAGGCTGGTTAGGAGCATGATGAGATTACACTGGTAAGAAATGCTAGTGCTTTCTGTCCGCATTGAACAAGTGTAGGTGGAGGCAGATATTAAATGGAAGTTTTTAACAAGACTTTTTTGGAGCTGAAGCAACTATGAAAACAAGTTCTGGAGACAGGTGTAAAATCAATGGACATTGGATGCAATTACTGAGAAGAATGGGGTGGAACATGACATCTTCCACTGCTCCTCCAATTTCTGGGTCCTGATGAGCCACTTAGTGCAGGATCAGAACACAGTGAGCCCCCATTATAAATGGAAGGGCAATTAAACCCATTTATTTTCATCCCCATTCTTTTGTAAACCTCATTTTCTATGCATAACTACTTCAGCTTTTGTGCAGGGTTGATGTGAAGGGTATGATTCTGCTGATAGCTTTGCAGATCAGTAGAAACCACTTAGCTGAAAGTTTCTTGTACATGGGGACAATTCCTAAGCCATTTCTATTTAGTAACCAAGGGATGGGGTGTTGCTGGAGAATATATGGCATAGCTAGGGCTCCTGTTTGATCTGACTGCCAGAATGGCAACATGGAACTTTCGGCAGCCAGGGCAAGTTGCTTTAATTTACTATAAGGACTGGACTGATTGATGCCTGGAAGACCGTGGGTCCTGCTAAAATGGCTTAAAGCCCCTTTTGCACCACCTCCTCCAGCCACTCAAATTGCCCGAGTGCCCTTTGACTCAGCTCAAGAACTCAGCACAGTGCTCCATCAATTTGTCCCAGCATGGAAAGTGTTAAAATCACCTAGGATTTAGGTACCTAGCTGGGCTCAAAACCAATAATCACAACTCAACTTCTCACAGGATTGGGTTCTTGATTGTAGCATGAAACTAATTTGGCTTCACTCCTTCATTCATACAAATATTAGGTATTAGTACACTCAAAATGTTCCCTTTGGTGCTGGAGAAAAAAGGCAGCACAGGCCAGAGACCTGACTGAGTTAAAGACATTCACTGTTACAGCCGAGCAGCTGAGCATATGCTAATGATTAACTTAGATGGTTTTGAAAATAAATACCTGTGGTGGTGAGACGCCCCCACAGGCTCCTGAATTGGAGGGGAGGGGGCAGTCCCCACAGGCCCCAAGCCGCACAAACAGCACCCCCACTGGGGAAAATTACCTCTGGGGGCTCAGCCGGAGCTGGAGGAGGAGCCGCAGCTGCAGCCACGTGAGCCGGTGTTACGCCAACTGTTTAATCAGCTGTTCCCCGGAGGGGGAACAGCAGAGCCAATTGGAGCAGCCTCTGTGGGAAGATTTAAGAACCCCACCAGAACCCGGCTGAAGTGTGGAGAGGGACCATGCAGACGTGAAGCACGCCCGGTGTGCTGAGGCTCCTGTGGTGGGCAGGAGCACTGCAGCCGGCTCAGTGCCGGCATCCAGAGCCAAGGGAAGCTGAGCCCCTGTAGAAAGCTGGGAGGGAGGTGGCAGTTCCACCACCTCTCCACCCCGCTCCCCCCTTCCATTGGTCTACTTGGTAAAGAGCTTTGGAAGGGGTCCTGCCCAGAGGCAGCAAGGAGGATGCCAGCCGACGAAAGCCTAGCCCTTCAGCATCCAAGGGAGAGACGCTAGCTGTTGTGACAACTGGGCTAGCCCACGAGAACCCATGCCGACGCCAGTCCCCTTCACAAAAGGGGGCGATGGGGCACGGCCGATCTATTTTGGCAGCACCTATTTGGTTGGTGAGTGGATGGGGTGTAGGGGAGGTGGAGCCCTGTGGAACATCACATCAAGACTGTGAGTACTACCATCCCCGGGGTCCCCCAGGAAGAAGATCTCTACTGAACCCCTCCCTTTCATTCAGTAACACCAAGTCATGGCAGGCGAGTTGAGGGGAGGGGCCCTGCGTCAGACGGATAGTACGGCTCCCGACTTAAACCCCACATCTGGTGCTGCCACAATACCTGTGACCTTGACTCAATTGGGTATTTTGTCCATGAAGAGTCACCAAATGTGACCATTTTTTCATGAGATGATAGTGGACTGAGACATAAGTGGGCAGTTCTGTACCCTGGGAAGAGGTAGTGCGTGGGGTTGTGGCCATACCCAGGCTGAGGATGGCAACATGGTGGCCAGAAAAACAGTGGCAGTAGCTACTATTTTTGTGCCCCCCTATGTCAGTGTCACAGTGCGGTGCCCCAGTCCGCCCCTCCAAGTTATGATTCATAGATGCTAGGGTCGGAAGGGACCTCAATAGGTCATCGAGTCCAACCCCCTGCATAGGCAGGGAAGAGTGCTGGGTCTAGATGACCCCAGCTAGATGCTTATCTAACCTCCTCTTGAAGACCCCCAGGGTAGGGGAGAGCACCACCTCCCTTGGGAGCCCATTCCAGATGTTGGCCACTCTAAATGTGAAGAAGTTCTTCCTAATGTCCAGTCTAAATCTGCTCTCTGCTAGCTTGTGGCCATTATTTCTTGTAACCCCCAGGGGCGCCTTGGTGAATAAACCCTCACCAATTCCCTTCTGTGCCCCCGTGATGAACTTATAGGCAGCCACAAGGTTGCCTCTCAACCTTCTCTTGCGGAGGCTGAAGAGGTCCAGGTGCCCCAGTCTCTCCTCATAGGACTTGGCCTGCAAGCCCTTAACCATACGAGTGGCCCTTCTCTGGACCCTCTCCAGGTTATCCACATCCCTCTTGAAGTGCGGCGCCCAAAACTGCACGCAATACTCCAACTGCGGTCTGACCAGCGCCCGATAGAGGGGAAGTATCACCTCCTTGGATCTGTTCGTCATGCATCTGCTGATGCACGATAAAGTGCCATTAGCTTTTCTGATGGCTTCGTCACACTGCCAACTCATGTTCATCTTGGAGTCCACTAGGCTGAGGATGGCAATGGGATATGCTACTGAATGGGATATGCTACTGAATGGATATGCTACTGAACGGGAATATTGTAAGAGCTAGTCTTTAAATACTGCACCTTGATCTATGCAGAAATGATGCAGTGGATCATTTTGAACCTTGACATGAGAAATTTAAAGATATAATTCTGACTGCTTGCTTTGAAACTGCACAAACCCTAGTTTAATATTTCACATATCCTTCCTGGCACCATGAAAATATGGAAAAGGGAAGATGTGCAGAAGTACCCAGTGTGAAATAACACGGCTCATATCATGGTTATGAAACTTAAGGAATGGGATTTTCTTTTTGGATGTTTTTCAATCTCATATTTTCAAGGCTTTAGAAGAAACATATTATTCTGTCTGCCTGGTGATATTTTAAAGGCACTTAAGAAAAAGGCACGTAGTTGTAACTTTTATAATAAAAAACACCACCAGCTACTCAGCATTTTTGCTCATGTGGCATCATTTAGAATTCTCTTGATGTAAAATAAACTATTTTATTATTATTATTTATCTTTAAATAATTTTACTAAGAGGTAGATATCTTCACCCTTATTTAGACAAGGATAAACAGTGGAATGCAGAGATTCACTTGAGTTCGTGAGGTAAGTTAATAGCATGCAAGAACAAAACCGACGGGCCTGCTTTTCAGTCTCCTGGCTAGATAACCACTAGATAACATTCCTTCTTTTACAATCAGCAGATTTTAAATGTAGCTTTGCTTTGCTTTAGTTTCAATACTCCTAAAAAATTAGCCAGTAACTATTTTTTTTTCTTCCAAAAATTTTATTACATGTTTTTGAAAAGAGAAACTGGAAAGTCCCAAGTTCTCCAAGGGTAAATATTAATCAGTACTGAGATTTGCGGGCATATTTCTCAGACACTTTTCAAAATTTAGTTCTTATAGATTCATAGATGAAGGTACCTCAGTGGGCCATCTATTCTGACCCCCTGCCCCTGGCAGGCAAGAGAAGAGTCGCCAACCCCAGGGTCATGTGATCCCAGTCAGGTGCCTGTCCAGTCTCCTCTTGAAGACCCCCAAGGATGGGGCGAGCATCATCTCCCTTGGAAGCCCATTCCAGATTCTGGCAACCCTGACCGTGAAGAACTTTATCCTACTATTCAACCTAAACCTTCTCTCTAGTAGCTTATGGCCATTGTTCCTTGTCATTTCAGGGGGTGTCCTGGTGAACAGATCATCACCTACTTCATGTTGCTCTCCCCTTATGAATTTGTATGCTGCCACAAGGTCCCCTCTCAGCCTTCTCTTGGAGAGGCTGAAGAGGTTAAGGTCCCTTAGCCTTTCCTTGTAGGGCCTTCCCTGCAGGCCTCTAATCAGGTGAGTGGCCCTTTTTTGGACCCTCTCCAGGTTGTCCGCATCCTGCTTCAACTGTGGCATCCAGAACTGGACACAGTACTCCAGCTGTGGTCTGACCAGTGCTGCATAGAGGGGGAGAATCACTTCCTTGGACCTGTTTGTGAAGCACCTACGGATGCACAAAAAGGTGCGATTGGCTCTGCCAACTGCTTCATCACATTGGTGACTCATGTTCATCCTGAAGTCAACAGTGACTCCAAGAACTTTTTCTGCCTCAGGGGAGCTGAGAAGGTTGCCCCCCAGCCTGTAGGTATGATGGCAGTTCTTCCTCCCTAGATGCAGCACCTTGCACATTATACTCAATAGCTGTTTTGAGAAAATGAGTTTTCCCAAATATTTGAACTAAAAATCAAAAGTATGGCTATCTGTGCTATTTCAGTGCATTATGCATTTATTAGGACTGAGTTATCATAGAACTTTGCATAGAAAAGACCAAAACAAGTGTATTATATGAAACTTATTCTATTCAGTATGGAAGACTGTTTTCGGGATATAAGGGATACAAATATTGTTTACAGTGAATTTGCAGGTCTTCTATGCATATTGCTTAGAGCTCTGGAAGAATTAGATTTGAGAAGTTCATAGAGGAGCTATAGGCTACTGCAGAAATTGGATGTTGTAAAAAATATTTTTGGCCAACTTTGGAAACCTTTACAGTTATAAAAATTTTAAAGGCTTGATTCTTCATGGTGTTGAGCACTGTGGCTATGATCCAGTAAAGTACATAAGCATATAAATAGACATATATTTAATCTCAGTGACATCAATTAAAATACTTGCATGCTTAAAGTTAAGTACTGTATCTGCCTGAGTGTTCTGCTTAATAAGGGACAGGATATTTGTCCCATTGGAGGAATCAGCTCTGACTATCAAGCCACTCACAGAAGTCAGCAAAATTGCTTCAGATTTACACAACTGACCTGAAATTAAAAAAAAATTGGTTTGCTATAGTTCTCTGTGCTGTTGTTTTATGCAGTAGGCAGAGAGCCCTTAAGGCAGTGATTCTCAACCAGGGTACTGGGGCACCTTGGGGTGCCATCAGGTCCTTTCAAGGGTGCCATGAGGTGTGAAGAGATAAGCAGATATGTCAGGCTCAGGCTTGTCTCAACCCAGATGATTGCCCAGCCTTATGTAAGGAAGTAAGCACTGTAATATATAAATTCATGTTTGCAATTGAGTGCCACTTAATTCATAAAAGGTATGGAGGGGTGCCTTGAGTCCAAGAAGGGGTTTCTTGAGTGCAGTAGGGGGTGTCTTGAGTCCAGAAAGGCTGAGAACCACTGAGTTAAGGTGTTACTGATTGACATTAGTACAGAGCCAGATTTTGCCATATTAAATCTGGTAACTGATTAAAATACAAGGTAAACACCTATAGGTTAAAACCATACTACTTGCATTGTTTCTTTCCAATATTTTTTGCTTTTGTATTTTTGCTTTTTCCTCTGTTCATTTGGTTTGTTTGGGCTATATGAATATAGCATAAGACTATTTCAAGATAAGGTTTTATACAGACAGACATAAATAATAAGTCCTCTTAGCTACCCTAAAATTTATGTTACATAACAAATGGACAGACACATAAGTAAGATGGTAATTTGATTATGCCTCTAACAATGATTTTGAATATATACATTTTTGCACATTGAAAGCTACACATTGTGTGGAAAGGGCCAATCCTGCAAAAATTTATACATGTGAGCACCATTACCTAACTAAATAGTCCCAAAAGGACACACCCATGTGGAAATGTTTTCTTGAAATTACAGGGATTATGGTCAGGAGGGACTATTAGATCATCCAGTTTGACCTCCTACATATCACAGGCTATTAAGGGTATGTCTACGCTGCTTCCCCAGTGCTCCCAAGAGTGATGTTCATTAATACACCCTGCCACCCCCACTACTTACTTGCCAAAACAGAAACTAAGCTGGTGAAACTGCTGTGAATCCATCCCCTGCCACTGCTTTCAAGATCTATCTGAATAGAATAGATCTATCTTGAAAATGGTGGCTGGGGTTTCCCCCATGCAGTTTTATTGTGTCATTTGGGGTTTGGTGTATGATGAGTGGGAGCAGATCTGTATGAACAGAACATTCCTGGAGCTTTGGGAGGTGGTATAGACATAAACCAAGGCTTACATAGATACCTCTACACAGCCCCCAGGCTGGACACAGGGAAGGCAGTAGAGGGGAAGAGTGCAGTGGTGCAGTTTCACCCCCCCCCCCCCCCCCCCCACCCACCCCTTGATTCTTGCTCCTCCCCCAC
>NW_005841985.1:1861211-1871766 GCF_000455745.1 Alligator sinensis
CACACACATCCTTTGATTCTTGCTCCTCCCAAACTTTAAAAATAACTGCCTGGGAAGGGAAGCAAGGACACTCTTCCAGAGAGAGAGACTGCACATTTGAAAGAGCCACCCAGATACTGTGTGAAAAATTGCTGCAGTACAGAAGGAAAACCCCCATGAATCACACACAGCTGGTTATGACATATCACCCCTCCCTCGAACCCATACGGAAAATCCTCAAACAATTGCAACCCCATACTAGAAGGAGATGCAATTCTTAAAGAGATCTTCCCAGAACCACTCATCCTAGCCTTCAAACAAGTACTAAACCTTGTTAACCTCATCACCCGAAGCAAACTTCTACGGCCCAGAACACACCGAATGGATCCACACCATGCCATGACAAGAAATGCAAAACCTGCCAACACATCTCCACCACACTGCCAACACACCTCCACCACACCCACAATTACTACACCCCACAACAGAATCATCACCATTCCTGGATCTTACAGTTGCACCTCCAAAAATGTAATATATTTCATCCAATGCACCAAATGCCCTGATGGAAAATATGTAGGTGAGACCAAGCAACAACTGTGCACCAAAATGAATGTGCACCAAAAATCTATCAAAGACCAGAATACCCAATTACCTGTGAGGGCACATTTCTCACAAGAAAAACACTCACTCGTCAATCTCTCAGTTCTAATCCTGAAAGGGAATTTACAAAACACTTTTCACAGATGAACCTATGAACTTCACTTCTTCAGCCTCCTGGATACAAAAGGCAACAACTGTGCACCAAAATGAATGTGCACCAAAAATCTATCAAAGACCAGAATACCCAATTACCTGTGAGGGCACATTTCTCACAAGAAAAACACTCACTCGTCAATCTCTCAGTTCTAATCCTGAAAGGGAATTTACAAAACACTTTTCACAGATGAACCTATGAACTT
Organism: Alligator sinensis; assembly: GCF_000455745.1. Lineage (NCBI taxonomy): Eukaryota > Metazoa > Chordata > Crocodylia > Alligatoridae > Alligator > Alligator sinensis. The sequence goes on from NW_005841985.1 coordinate 1,862,153, forward strand.
CACTTCTTCAGCCTCCTGGATACAAAAGAATCATGGACTAAATATAGACACTGGATTTATGACTGCTTGACATCTGACTCCCCAGGTGCCTTTCCACTATTTACCTGCTATATTCATCCTCCTTCTCCCACCCTCCCCACTGCCTCCCAGCTTCTCTCTCTCCCCCTGATGCCTCAATTTACACCTTTACTGACTGCCTTTCTTGCATGCATACCAGCCTCTGGCCTCTTTACTGTTCATTCCATCCAGGAAGAGCACACACCAACCGCAGATGCTTCCTCAGCCTGATGAAGGGTTTTTAAACCCAAAAGTTTGCTAAGAATTTTTTTTCCAACTATTTAAGTTGGTCTAAAATAGATATCAGATTCACCCAAAGAACCTTGTCAGCCTATGTCCTTAGACCAACACGGCTACAACCTACACTCTTGGGAAGAGAAGCAGCATTTCTGTTCAGGCAGCTGGAGAGAGTCAATTGATTTAATGGCTCATTATCAGCTCCCTGAGTCATGCTAATCTCTCTTGTCTTGATGTTCCACTATTCAAACAATTGTTTCTTCTGCAATTTTGCTGTTAGCCATTCTTGCTAGTCTCTCTTTTATTTCAGTCTTGCACATGGTTTTTAGCTCTAGCCAGAAACTTTAACTCAGGTGTGGTATTATTAGCTCAGGTGTAGAAATGACAGACACTGAAGTATTGGCAGTATTGTCAAGATGCTCAATAGGGCTAAATTTTGTTTTGTGAATCTGAATAAAAGTCATACATCATTTAACTATAATGTCTATAGGACTCAGGAAACTATATCTTTTGACTATGTTTGCTAGTTTGTTGTGTTTTTATAAAAAACTTAACATATTATCTAGCAAATTAGTGCACATCCCAATAGTTATAGTTGTTTTTGCTTTGATCTTAAACTGAATAATCTATCACTACCCCCCACCCCACAACAGCATATTAATTACACTTCTAATTTCTCTTTAACTGGAAAAAATGTATTGTGTTATATTGGATGATGTGCCGTGTTTTCTGGACTCCTGTTTTCAAGATTCTAGGTCTGCCCGTGACAACACTTGATTATTTTTTAGTACAGCAGGAGTCCTCAGGACAATAAGCTTGTGTGGACCAGAGGAAGGGTCAACTATTCTCATTGCCTGAGACCTGAATTTAGATCAGGAATCCCCAAGGATATCATTGTCCCATGCTTTAGAGTGATGTGTTCTTTAAATTTGACTTGCAAGAGAATTTATTTCTGAGCCGAGAAGTACTGATGGGTTTGACCATGAGCCTGTAACTACTCCTGTCTATAATTCACACTGCTGTAGTGTCTAGACATATCTGAACTAAACAGTTTGAATACTGGAAGTGCTCTTGCTGTGGTAGTACAGAACTCTGCATAGGAAAGTTTATCCTGCTTATTTAGAACGTACTATACAGCGTGGAGATACCCTAAGAAAGAGGATTATCTGTACCACCTGAGAATGCTGATTATTTCCATCTAACATATGATCTGCAAATGTAGCTAGTATTTTTTCCCTTTCAGGGGTAAAAATGGAAAACCCACCAAGAACACATTGGACAAATAGCACGTTGGGCAAAAAAATGTCCCCCTTCCTGTCCCCAGCAGGTTGCCAACTTAAGTTCTTCAGTATGCGATGGGATTATAACAGTGGGCTGAAAGCAGCCCATTGGGTTGTGCCATCTGACCTGTAGGGCCCCCTGTAGGCTGCCACCATTCCACCGCTGACATATTTCCAGTCCTGTGGAGAGACTTGTGGCTTAGAAGACATGGCCCTGCAGGCTGGATTGTGTTGGTTCATGGGGTCAGGCCACAGCTAGTGCATGAGGCTGGGATGGTGTGTGGGGCCAAGCTAGCATGTGACTGTAGCCAGATCTGGTATGTGGGGCTGGGCCAGTGCATGGGGCCAGGCTGGCATGCAGGGTCAGGCTGCAGCGAGATCAAGTGCATAGATCCGGGCTGGGATACTGAATTGTACCTGTGGTCTGACCCTGCACTATGGTCTGACTCTACACTGGATCCAGCCCACAGGCCAACCCCACCCATAGGACCTAGCCCATGGACTGGCTCTGCACCAATCCTCTGCCATGTGGGGTCAGAAGATTGAGCACTGCTGAATTATAGTCATTGTCTTAATGCTGAGCAATATTTTGTGGGCAATGCAGGCATTCTTATTCTTCCCAAGGTGGAAGAAGTTAAATAGGACCATTCATAGGTTTCAAGGCCAGAAGGGAACACTGTGACTGTCCAGACAAACCTTCCCTTAAGACATGCACAGGCCATGCCATTTTTTCCAGAAGGTGTCTTTAAGTATAACTTTTAGTGAGATATCTAATCTTGTGTTAGAGCTCAAAGGATGGTTAGTCTAGCACTTCCCTTGGTAAACTGTTCCATTGTTGGATTACCCTCCCTGTTGGTAAATTGGTCTTATTTAAGCACTGAATTTGTTTAAGCTTTACCTGCTTGCCATTGGGTCTATGATGTTTTGTCAGTAAGACTGAAAAACCCCTTGATTCTCAGATACCTTTGCCATGTACATCTGTACACACAGACCAAGTCATTTCTCAATCTCCTCTCTCTGATAGATTGAACAGGTTAAGCCTCATATCATGTGGCTTGCCTTCAGGAACAATCAGTATTTATGCACCAGACTTTCCTATTCCTTGTTGTATTTCCTCTGTAAACATGTTTGTGAGTAGCCATGTCCTTTAACAAAGACATTGGGCCATGTAATGTTGTCAGTGGGATTTTTTGTCTTTTTGAGGATGTCCTTACACTGTGCATCTGAGGCACGGGGCCTCCATGAACTGTGCTGTTACTGTCTATGCAGCATATAATTTCTCTATTTTCTTTAATACTGAATGCCTTTAAATGTTTATTGGTTACAGGTAGAGTTTAAATGTATAAAGTAACAAATATTTCCTATAGAAAATTTGGCTAAATCTCAAAATCAGGTTAAAGCTAAGATCATCCATGCAGACCCCTGTATCCTGCTTGAAAAGATCAGAAGTTGGGGCACCAACAGACATTAAAGTCCCCAGTCTAAATCATGGAATATCACAGAAAGCACCATGAGTTAGACTAACCCTCCAGACACAACAGATATTCACTGTTGGGTCAGGAGGGTAGCTTTGCTTTGGAGCTGATCCAGCCAAGGAACTACACATCTACAGCTTCTCTCCCCTTGCTCCAGCCCCCTCCTGCCCTTTTCCAGCTCCAATCTACCCGCCACCCCTCTAGCACAGGCTGGGGTTTGGGCAAACCCCAGCCTAAGCTCTCTTGCCTCTCTTTTCCCCCCTCCCATCATGCAGACAGCACCAGGGGTGGAGCTGGGCTGAATCAGCCTAGCTACCCAAGCAGACAGAAGTTAATGAAGGCACTATACTTTGGAGTGCCTTCATTTGAACCCTCATATAATGAGAGTTTATTTGTCATGCAATCAGGGACTTTAAAGTGCTTTGCAGCCATGCACTTCTGTCGGCACAGTTGTAGAGTGCTTTTAAGGGGTTGATCACACGAGAAATGTAACTTCTGTCTGCACTCTTGGTTACTTCCATAGCACTGTTCCCAAATGCATGCAAATTCATGGCTTTTCATCTTCTATTGAGCTCCATTGTTAGGAATTTTTAAAATATATATTTATGAATAAAAATGTTCATGAAATCAAGGAGATAAATTATATTGACTAATTTTGTGGTAGAAACTTTCTTCCTATAGCTCTTCCAATGCACAACAAATTTAATCTCAGTGTATTTGCTATTCCATGTCTGAGCTTCCCTTGAGAAAATTTGATAATTTTGTTATACTAAGAAAGGTTCTAACTCCGTTGAGGTCAGTGGGGGGAGAGAAGCAGGGTTTCCACTGGCTTCAAGGAACTGTGCATAGACTCAACAAATTCATTTTAATTCATGACCTGAAGCATAGTTTGACCTAATTCTTCAAGATAAAGGGCCTAGTCCATTAAACAGCCGACACACTTGATATTCATGTAGGATTCATTTTAATTGACTTGAATACACTATTTATTTATCTGAAACCCTTTCTCCAGTCTTCACCCCGAAAGACTAGTCTCATTTCCTCCATTTTATAGCCATCTCATTAACTTAATGATCTTAATCATTTCAATGGCAGATGTGTCAATTTGATTGACCCAATAAAGAATTAAGCAAAAAGATACAAGTGAAACTTTCTTAAACATAACTGACTTTTCAGATTGCACCTTGGAAAGATAATTTTTCTTAAAGGTTTTCTGATTCAAGGCTTCTCAACCTGTGCAATTCTGAGATCCTGTTGTAATGTTGACTTTTAACTATCTCCCATTATAAAACGTTCTTTTGATGTTTGTTTGCAAACTGCTTCCTAAATCCATTTTGTCTCATAGAGGCAGTCTGGCTGACTATTAAAGGGTGCATGTTATATTGTGACTGTGTGTACGGTTGCTGTTTTGCATTCTAATAAACATACCAGAAAAAAGAACAGATATGCCCACAATGGTGAGGAGCTTAAAAGATAAAGGATGGTTTTGATAAAATCTTATCCAATAGGAGTTGTAAGAACCTCAGTAGCCATAAGATTTTTCTTTTCTGGTAGTTGTTATGCAACACATGAATGTGATGCAGCTCAACAGAGTTTGAAAATAAAAGAATAATTTTATATTATGTTTTGATGTGGTTTTAGAGGAGAAAAGAGAACAATAAGGTTCATGCAAATTTTAAGTCCCTCAGTCTCAGATTTTTTTACATTAATAGTAAGTTATTTCTCTTAGTGCTGAAATAAGTGGCTGCATGTATAGGAAAGTCATTTTAGCTGTATTTTGATAAAACAGACTTTATGCCAACTCCCAAAAGCTCCCTTTAAAAGTTCCATCTTTTGGCAATATGCATAAGGAATTTAAGGGGAAAGGTAACAGTTATACATGGTTCCCTTCTGATTTTGATAAGTTAAGGTCCTAATGAACTAAGTTTGTACAGTCAGTAAACTTCCTGGCTTCATAAGAAACCTTTCCAACTTTGAAGGCTCATCATGTTTTAAATCAAGCAAAAGCTGAAAAATCAGCTCTGTTACTCCAGCTTTTACTGGAGGTATTATCAGTAATGAAGAGGGCTACTGAAGTTTTCCAGGCTTTTCAATTTAACCTTGCTCACTTTCAGAATGTAATAGCCTGGCTAAATCTCATTTTGAGACACCTCACTTCATTTCTCATTCTGCCTCCCTTCCCTTTTCTTCAGTTGTTTATTTGAAAAGACAAGAGATGTGGCAAAGCTGACAAACAGAAATCAGATGTGTGATTACACAAGTCCTTCATCCCTACCGCATGAGAAACCCAGCTTGTGAGGGAATTTTATTTTTAATATTAGCTTGTCTCTAGTATCTCAAGCTCTATTAAGAAAAGTTCCCAACTTCACCCCACTTTCCAATATTTACAACTAAGAAATATCTTGGGATTGTTATATTACAACAGTACTACATTGGTACTGTTGTAATACTGTGGCTGCTTTAAACTGTTTCAATTAGTTATGGCCCAGAAGACCAGTATGCAAGCAGGGTCGGAACAGACCTGAAGAGGTAATCTAGTCCAACCCCCTTCTCAAAATAGGATCATCTTTATTTAATCCATCCCAGTCTAACCTAAAACATCCAAAGATGGTGATTCCATAACCTCTCTAGGTAGCTTGTTCTAATGCTTAACCACCTTCATACTCTCCAACTAAATTTCCTTGTAATTTAAGACCATTGCTCCTTATCCTGTCCCCTGCAACTACACAAAATAGTCTAGCTCTAAATCAGGAGCAAGAGTGTTCTTGTCACATTACTTCCTCTTTAAGGTGTCCCCTTATTGCTAGGAGTTGTTGGGGGAAAGTAGAAAGACCCTCCCACACCAGAAGAACCATCATCAGGGAAAGTCTGGTGGCTTTCCTCATTCTCTGCAGTGGCAAAATGGGCCAGGAAGCAGAAGAAAGCTTAACCACAAGACTGCAGATTGACTGGACAGTCACAAATTAATGTTTAGAGTCTGTGGAAGAAACTCTTCTATACTAGGCCAAAGAACAGCACCTTGATGCAGACTGCCAGGGCTTGGGCCAGAGCTGAAATGTGAGGTGCTCAAGCCTGTCTCTCTTCATTTTTTGGTTGTTACCCCTGCCTTCAGAGATGGAGATGATGTCAATTTAGCAGTTAGATCATGTTTCTTCTTGTTGTTTTTTGGTGTACCAGTTAATTTGTACAATTGGGAGTAGTTAGATTATTGATTTTAATCAGTACAGAGTTTATCAGGAGCTATGTGTTTCCATAAGTCTCACCTCTGTGTTCTGTTTTTGTTGCCCCTTCCTTCGATGATATAAGTACTTAGCTATGTCTCAGTACTGGACATCCATCCCAGGTTCACAAACATTTTGGCATCTTTAGTACAATTATTTTTATTATTTACATGACAGTAGCCTTTGCAGGTTGGAAGCCTGGCTTCAGGGCCCAGTCAGTAAGGGTTTGTACATAAAAGAGAGAGTACCTGCCCTAAGAAGCTAACAAGCTAAGTGGACAAGTAAAGACAGGGAAGAAAGGATGGATTATTCCCCCAATTTACAGATAGGAGCCTGAGACAGAGGGATAACGGATATTCCTGAGACCACATAGGAAGTTTGATAGAGTTGGTAATAGAGTCCTAACTGTCTAAGTCTGAGCCAGTGTCTTCACCACAGGACCGTCGTTCCTGTATTTTTAAATACTAGGGCAACAGGGCTTAGCCTTTATAGAAAAACCTGTTGGAGCTCTGCAGTCTGCCTGTCTTTTTCCCCTAGTGCCTAAAGGCTAAATGCAAGTGGGAACAAGGCAATGTAGTGCTGAGCACTGCAATGTCTGATGTTTATATGCCTGGCTCTTGGAGTGGAATCCAGAACCCAGTGTTAGTCACTCAGGCTCCCAGTACAATACATACAGAAAGGTCACAGGCGTTTCAGAAAGGAGTCCGAGAGAGAGCATCCTGGATAGGGACCTGCCCTAGGGCTGCCTTAGGAGCTAGGTGACCTTAGGGGTGTGTCTGAAATGCCATGCATTTCCAGGACAGGTACCTTACTCAGGGCTGCAGAAAGGTACCATCAACCACAGTTGGAAGCTCCTCTTTTGATCCATGGCCTTCCCTTTAAAAGGCAATCAAGCATCGCTTCCTTTTTTTTCCCAAAGGCAAAAGCAACTTTGTTTCCCTTTTCCTAATAGATCAGGAGTGACAGCAGTTGCTCTGCCACAGAGAATCAGGTTCTTTTCTTTGTCTGACAGGAATGAAACCAACCTCTCTACCTCCTACTAGAGAACAGAAAAAATCCTCCACCCTTCTGCTGAGGAGGACCCTATAGCTTAACTGTTAGGACAGTTGTCAGGGAAGGGGAGATGTGGTTCCAGTCCTTGCTGTTTAGCGTAAAATGCGTTCCCAGAGCAGGGACTGGAAACACAGATTTCACCTTCCAAGATGAATGCCCTAACCAGTAGGCTACAGAATCTTGCTCCTTGTCTGCCCCCATCAATCTAATTTCTTTTGGCAGCCAAATAATTCCTTCAGTGGAGAATGGTGGATATTTATGCACAGTACTTTGAAATAGCCTGCGGGCTGGTAGGCAGGGCATCCTGCTGGCTATTCTGATGTGTTGGGTACGATCTAACAACACCTAATGGATTCAGCCTCTCAGGTGAGACCAGAGCAGTAACACCTACTTTTGGACTTGGGCACCTCAGTTCATCCCAAAGTCCCACTACAGGTATCTAAGCGACCTTGCCCGAGGGAAATGTATTAGATTCTGAAAATAAAGTTTCAGTTCAGGAATTATGAACCAGATAACAGACTCCTGTTCATTTCATTCTCAGTATTGTACTTCCCCACTATGAAGCAGAAATATAGAAGCAAGCAGCCTACTTTCTTCTGGAATAAAGGAGAGAAGCCTGCAGCAAGGAGCCCTCTGCCTCTCTTCTCCAGGGGGAGGTTCCATCAGTTGAAGAAAGTGTTAAGAGTATGAACTCCTGCATCAGGTTTAATTTCTTCAGATGTGCTGGCTGAGGCACTTCACAGAGATCCATTACTTTTCCCTGGATAACCCATTCCTGACTCTTTATTTATTTCACCTGCCAACAAACAGAAACCCAGCCTTGTCACTGGAAACAACACAAAATAGGGGGTGGTGCCTATGTTGGGGAGTGCAGAAATAGGGGATAAAACCTGCCTCAGTGTGGCAAGCAGCATTTGTTCTGTGCAATCAGTGGGCCCTTCTCATAAATCCATCTCACTGCACTTTTCTACATGCTCACACATGGCTTACAAATTGCTCCAGCCCCTGTGGTGTGTTTGTTTCTTTGGAGTCTTCCCCTGTGAGATTTTTCTCAACAAGAGAAGAATGTGAAACAGTTACAGTGGCAATAGAAAGGGTCCATTTTTTAAACAGATCTTATTTATGAGAAATGTTCAGTCTCTAAAAATCTGGAGATTCTCAATGTTAAATGTTAACCAAGAATGTTATTAATAAAGCCTCTCCTGAAGACCACCATGTGCCTGATGAACAGTAATAAGAGTCATTGAATTTCATCCACGAGGATATACAAAAATCAGATATTTTAGGACCAGAAGTCTGAGCAGGTTTAAAAGATCCTACAAGTGTTCACAAGTCCCAGGCACCAGAAAAAAAAAATTTAATGATTTCTGTGGTCTATAGCAGTGCCAAAAAACAAAAGTGACTGCAACCATAAAGGAAAAGGCAAAGCAAAATAAACCAGCCTCTTCCTGTAGGGATCAGTAGAGATAGCTAGCTGCACACCATTGTGATATATGGTTCAAGAATGGTTCTCCATCCTTGGAGGTTTTTTTAAGACCAGGCTAGACAAAGTCTTGGCTGGGATGATCTAGCTGGGGATGGTCCTACTTTGAGCAGGGGGTTGGACTAGATGACTTCCAGAGGTCCCTTCCAACCCTCATTTTCTATGAGTATATGATTCTAATGCAGAACACATGAAGACTTAGTGCTAATATTGTGTTTAGTCCTTCCCTTTGACTCGTTCTGACTGTGTTGCATTCAATTCATTAGAGCTTATCCTGTAATTATCCTTCCCACTATATCTGAAAAAAGCCCCTTCAGTGTTTTGTCAAGAGCTGCTTTTGTTACATTCCTTAATGACAAACTGAGACAGTACCTGAGAGGAAAAGAATGAGTCAAAACTGGAGGCCCATTTTCTGTGATCAAAATCATTTGAGGCCAATGAAGCAAAGCCAGTAAGCTAACAATTTATTTTGATTTAAAACTTAATTTCTCCCTCCCTCCCACCCCCATTTAGCCTCCTTTAATGAGAAGTCAAAAGGGCATTTTATAGTCATGGCTGGGATTTTTCTTGTCCTGTTGGCACTTTTGCTAGCCTAGCTATGCTAGCTAGAGGTATGAAGATGTGTGATCCCAGAAGTGACACATGTGTTGGCACAATACAGTTATACATGCAAAATAGTGCTTTATTAGCATAGGTTGTGTGACCCAGATGGTACGTGGCAAGGTACCCCCTCTACAACTGAAGGATGTCAGCCGGTACAGGTATGCTGTGGGGAGTTTGGCTACCTAGCTGTAGGTCAGCCCACCTC
>NW_005841985.1:1871776-1873366 GCF_000455745.1 Alligator sinensis
TCCCTACAGAGCAGAGAGCCAGGACACCCAGTGATATTTAACCATGTACAGTTGTAATGATACAAAATAATATAAAACTTATAACCATAAACTTACATACATGTATCTATAGGCATACACACACACATATACACGGGTTATTTACAAATATAGGTTTACACCAGCAATAGCTCTTTCAACCCTGAACTCTGGCACAGGCCTATCCCCTGTGGCCTTCTGATTACACTGCAGCCCCTGCCCCTTGACAGAGCCCTCTAGCAGCAGGCAAAGGAGCACTTAAGGATAAAACAAAGGTTAATTAACAATTCAACAAAAGGAATAACTAGCAGTAATGGGACAATAATTGAACATACACAATCAGGTTACATCAGTAGAGTCACTAACACATATATAGATAACCAATACAATAGATTCAAACATAAACAGCTTACAATCCTCTCATATAGCAACACTAGGGATGCAATATTACAAACAGAATCCCAGTGGCATAAATAACCAGACCACAACTATTGGCACAGTAGCTGTGCCCTAAGAAGAAATGGCAACCCAGGGCAAGATCCCATTACCTAATAGAACATTATTACCCTCTCCCAGGTCCCTCAACTATGAGGGGCCTGTAACCATGACACCACCCTTAATAAACAGGGGCCCTAGACTCCCTTCTCTGCCCAGGGGAAAATCCTCCTCACTCCTCAGGGGCTTCTACTTAACCCCCTGCAGTGAAGAAGGCCCCTCCTCCTCTGTGGGAATCCCCTTTTCGGGTGGAGAACTCATGACTCCCAGCATCCTCCCCCACTGAGGGTGGTTGTCCCTGTGGTCGCTGCTCCTGGCAGGAAGGCCTGAGCTGCCTTGTGTAGCCACCAGGGCCTATCAGCCATCTCTCAGCCTGCTGTGCACTGCCCTGTGCACCAGGACCCGTGCAACCTCATGCAGCCGTGGCGACCTGTCAGCTCTACAACCCTGTGCATGGATCCGTGTACTGATAGCCCAGTTCCTGCCTCGTGCAGGGTTGGGGACCTGCGCTGCCTCATGCAGCTGCGGTGACCTGTCAGCTCTAGGGCCCTGTGCACCTACCCATGCACCAATGGCATAGCTACTGGCTCTTGCAGAGCTGGGGAATCATGCTGCCTTCTGCAGCTGAGGCAACCCGTTAGCTCTAGGGCCCTGTGCGCTGATCTGTGCACCAATGGCCTAGCTCCTGTCTCGTGCAGGGCTGGGGATCTGTACTGCCTTGTGTGGTCCTTTCCAGATCTCCACCAGCCCCATGCACTACACTGTATGCCGAGGAGGCTGGCCTCATGCAAAGTTGGAGACCCATGCTGTCTCATGCAGCCGCCAAGCTCCCATCTGCTCCCAGACCCTCCATACACCGTTGTTGTGGCTCCCTCCATGGCAGGGCAGGAACTCAGCTGCTTGCTGCTGTCTATTCAGTGAAGGCATCTTTAGGGTGCTTGTCAGGCAACTGCTCCGCCCCGCTGGTCAGCTCCACCAGCTCTTCCCAGTCCTTCTTAGTTTCATAGTTTCATAGTTTCTAGGGTCGGAAGGGACCTGGGCAGATCATCTAGTCCGCCCCCCTGCCATGGCAGGAAA
>NW_005841985.1:1873698-1883138 GCF_000455745.1 Alligator sinensis
GGCCTGACCAGTGCCGCATAGAGGGGGAGGGTCACCTCCTTGGTCCTGCTTGAAATGCATCTGTGGATGCACGACAAGGTACAGTTGGCCTTCCTAGCTGCCTCCCCACACTGCCGAGCCATGTTCATCTTGGAGTCAATAATGACTCCAAGATCCTTTTCCACCTCCGTGCTGACAAGAGGGGCGTTCCCCAGCCTGTAGGTATGGTGCCGGTTGTTCCTCCCCAGGTGCATCACCTTGCACTTGTCTGTGTTGAACCCCATCCTGTTCTCCTCCGCCTATCCTTGTAACCTGTCAAGGTCCGACTGTAGCCTGTTGCTCCCTTCTAGTGTGTCTGCATCCCCCCACATCTTGGTATCATCAGCAAATTTGAACAGGGTGCTTTGCACCCCCTCATCCAAATCACTGATGAAGATGTTGAACAGGGCGGGCCCAAGGACCGAGCCCTGCGGGACCCCACTGCCCACGTCCTTCCAGGCCGAGAAGGACCCATCCACTACCACCCTCTGGGTGCGGCTCTCTAGCCAGTTGGCGACCCATTGGACTGTGTGGGTGTCTACGCCACAGTCCCCCAGTTTCCTAACGGGGAACGGGGTGAGAGACAGTGTCGAAAGCCTTCCGGAAGTCCAGGAAGACTATATCCACTGCTACCCCTGCATCCAATGATTTAGTGACCTGATCGTAGAAGGCCACCAGGTTGGTCTGACATGACCTGCCGCTGATGAACCCGTGCTGGTTGCCCCTGAGCATGCATTTCCCTGCTGGCCCCTCCTGGATGTGTGCCAGAATAATTTTCTTGAACAGCTTGCCCTTCGTCGTCCCTTGTTGAAGCTGCCCTTGTGCTCGATACATAGGCTTTTATTCCCTCTGGAGGCTCTGCCCCCAGATTGGGAATGGACGAATCAGGAAGCTTGATGGGTTAGTTCCCTTTCAGGTGCTCTCTCTCACTTTGCCCCTGCATCAGGGTGGGGCTGCCTTCTTTCTGCCTTTCCCTGATTGGTAGAGAAGGGAAATGGCCTCCACCACTAACAATCCAGGCTGCTGGTGAGCCCAACAGACAGCTGACCACACTTGGTTCATTAGTTTTTGGGCTGGAACAAGGTCTTCTGGCAAAAGCAGGCCGTGTCCATACTGGGAGCTCTTTGCCAGCCCAGACAGCAAAGTGCTCATAGAGTAGGAAAGGCCTTAGCTATATTTTCGCTTGGCACCTCACCAAATGGAGGTAGATGACACAAGAAGAACAGAATGCCTTTGCCATTACACCGGTAGGGGTCAGTCAAGCAAAAAACTTCAAGAGGTTCCTTCCAGTTTTCAAAGCCGAATGAAGATGATTATGGCAGTGACTTCTGGACCAGACTTTTGCTTTAAATGCAGCCTCTGCATTTGGTACTAAACTATGATTTACATACATTATACTAAGTCTTGATCTGCTCAATCTTTTAAAGGCTGGGGTCAGCAGTAGTCCCTACATTCAGGTCCCTTCCAACCCTAATTTTCTATGATTCTATGATTCACGTAGGGAAGAAAAAATAGGTGCATACATACAGAATAGGGACAGCTGCCTTGACAGTACCACTGCTGAGAAGGGTTAGGATAGATCAGAAACTCAACATGAATCAGCAATATGATGCTGTCATAAAAATGCAAACGTGGGTTACAGTAACAGAAGCATTTTATGTAAGATACAAGATGTGATAATACCAATCTTTTCAGTGCTGTGGGTAAGCCTCAGCCTGAGTACTGTGTCCAGGTTTAGGCAGGATGTAAAGAAACTAGAAAAGGTGCTAGAGATGAGTAAGAAAGACAATAAAGGCAATAAACTATATCAGGAAAGGCTGAAGAAACTAGCTATGTTTAGTTTGGAGAAAAAAAGATTAAGGGGAGAACCTAATAGCAGCTTTCAAATATTTGAAAGGCTGCCACAGAGAAGATGAAAGAACACTGTTCTTCCTTGCTGTAGAGGGCAAGACATGTGGCAATGTATGTAAACAATAGAAAAGCAAACTTCCTAACTTAAAAACTCCCTAACTTAACAGTAGGACAATGGAACAAGTTTCTGGGAAAGTTGCAGAATCTCCTTCATTGGAAGTTTTCAAGAAGAAATTGGATTGGTTTCTGTTTCAGATGGTTTAGGAATACCACATCCTGTATTTGTGAAAGGGGCTGGTCTAGATGGCCCCAAGATCCCTTCCAATCCTATGATTTATGAAAACCTACAGCACAGTCTCTGGAAAAGTGCAAAATGTTATGGTAGGGGTCTAGAAGTATGTCCTATCTCACTGCAAGCAGACTGATACTTTGTTCCCTCACTCTAGCAATACAACCATGAATGAGGGATCTAGACTAACTGTGTTTTTTAGTTGAAACCAACTACCCTGGTTGATAAAGTGCTTATCCTGATGTGCACTGTCAGAGCACAAGGCAGTTTACACACTCAGCAAAGATGGAAGTGAAATGTGCTTTCATTGCCTACCAGAGGCAAGATTGCACAGTTCTGTCTGAGTGTAGAGTCTTTGCTGCTATATGCATGTTGGGGATAGGTTCACAATACATTTTGATTTAAGGGAAAGGACTGTGGGATGGCTGGATTTGTTGACAATTGAAGTTGGGGTGTAAAGATAACTAACAAATGAAATGTTCTAGCATCTAGCATTTGAACTTACATATTCAGGCTGTATGGCAACATCTAGCATTTGAACTTGCATATTCAGGCTGTATAGGGGTAAAGGGCACTTTGGAGCTTCTGCATTGTGCCTTGAGGCTATTGCTTTTTATTTAAACCTTGTGTGTATGTATGAAAGAGCCTTTTCTCTTAAACTTTATTGACATTGATCACCATATTTGGGGTCAGGAATTAATTTTACCCTGTGGTCATGCTGGTATAGACTGTGGGGGTTTTTTGCCTTCCTCTGTAGTATGGGGCATGGCCCTCTACCTGGGATCTCTCGAGTGTATTTTAACAACCTTTTATAAGAGCTGAGCATTGGCTGTCATGGATCCCCTGCTTTACCTGTCACAGCTTAGGGTATTATGTCTTGTGTTGTGTTAGGGTTGATGGTAGTCTTATGAAAAGTTTAGGTTATGGTCTGAAAAGTATAGGATGGTCTGGATAGAGATTATCCTGCTTCAGGCAGGGGATTTTACTGACTCAGGCCCCTTCCCGCTCTACTTCTCTATGATTCAAGTTCACAGTTGCTAAAAGCAAAAAGGGCCTGACTGATGCCTTAACTCAGTGGAAGTGTGTGCAAACATGAGAGAAATCCTTGGCATTCAGAAAGGCAGAAACAATCACAAAATGCATGCAAACTTTTTCTGCATATTAGACCAAAAGCAGAGAGACACCGATGCTCCACAGCTACATTAGAACTGTATTAATCATAAATGGCAACGTGGAGGTCATTTCATGTGGGTTGTTACTTGTTAAAGGTTTCACCTCTAGGCCCATGGTTCCTCAAGTACCTCTATGAAATTCTGTATCTTCCTCCTTTTTGACAGGAGGGATCCCCACACACCTACCACACCCACCACCTAGCACACCCCACTGTAGCTGATCGTAAGTGGAAGGGATGCCATTTCTATTTTCACTTGTAATCCTAGATGTAAAGTTAGAAACACGCCTCTCCAGATCATGGATACCTCAGGCAATCAAAAATCATTTTTAAATCAAATAAAGAAATCCCACTATAATATAGTCCTTGCAGGTCCACTGTTGGGAATCTTTGCACTATTCTTGGCAAGTCAATTGACAGCTACCTCTGCCTCTCTTCCGCATTTTCTGGCTCTCTGGGTTGGAGAAATCAGGTGTTAAGTTCCTTTTCTCTTCCCTTTCTCTCAGCCCTCTCTGGTTATGTGCCTCTGGTTCTTCAGCAAAATTAACAGTAAACCCCTTTGCTATTTTTATCCTTCCCCACACCTGCCTCTGACACAGAAAGATTAGCAGGCACACCCATTAGTTTCTCTCCCAGCATTATCTAGGGGTCCCTTAGAGCTTTTCCAGGAATGTGCTCATTAGGGTCCAGATGGCTGCTTCCTCAGGGAAATTTAGTTATTTTTCTTCAGTCAATGAAGAAGCAGTACAATAAAAATGAAAAAGTATTCAAAAGGCAGCTTGGGAACATATCACACTAAACTCCTGCTAGTCTTTCATAGGGCCCAGATAGCTGCCTCTCTAAGGAACTCCTACTGCCCCCTTTTCTCTTTAATTGTCTCAGGTGCTCCTCCATCCTCTTACAGGTTTCCCTCGCTTTATGCGGGTTCTGTATATGTAAATTTGTTTTTATGCAATAACCGTTTTTATATCCAAAATTTATTATATGCGAGGTAAATTAACTCTTATGCGATTGGCAGCAGATAAGCCTGTGGGGGAGGGGAAAGGGCCGTGGGCAGGGAGGAGCAGACCGAGACCCCAGCAGTGAGGGAGAGAGCAGGGCACAGGTAGGAGCAGGAGCTGGGGTGAGTGGGGCCTCGATCTGCCCCCTGCCGGTGGTGAGGGAGGGAGTGGGGCTGGGGCAGAGGCAGGTGCTGCACAGCCGGGGTGGGGTGTAGGACAGGGTGTGTAGCTCCTGCTGCTACAGGCTGCCACTGTGGGCTGGGGCCAGGGGCCGCGCTGGGGTCTTCCCAGGGGGGGCTTTGCCCAGGTGATTCACCATAGCTCCCCAGACCCCTCCTCCCAGGACTGCCGCCTCCTGCTCCAAGTGCAGCACTGCCCAACCCCCGCCAGGAAGAGCCTTGCGGGGCCCCCAGCCCCAGCCCATAGCAGCAAGAGCCGTGCCCCCCAGCCCGCAGCCTGCCCTGGCTATGCAGTGCCTGCCTCTGCCCCAGTCCCAGCCCCAGCCCCACTCACTCCCTCACTATGAGTGGGGGAGGGGGGCTCATCAAGGCCCCACTCACCCCAGCTCCTGGTGGGGGGGACTGACTGGCTAAGCAGTGGGGGTCGGGCTGCTCTGTGCTCGGGGTGGGTGGTGCTGCCCCAGCCCCAGCAGACTTACCTGCTGCCAATGCAGTCAAGCTCTTGGAATGTATTCCTATTTGTTACTTTGAAAAGTGAATTCCCTTTATGAAAATTTGAGTTATGCGCAGTTTTTCAGGAAGGGATCTACAGTATGAAATGAGAGAAATCTGCGCTTAGATTCTTCTGTAACACCTGCTCCATCATAGGGGTGCTAAAGAGGCCAGCGACCCCACAGCATTTTTTCATCTCTCATGGCATGATGATGCTTGGACAGTAGCCTCCGTTTTCCATATCTGCTACTTGTTTTCTTCTGTAGGCTACATACATTTTCTAACCACCTAGAGTGCAGACAGAAGTACAGCTCCAAGCTGTAACTCAGAACGATTTTTGCAAAGTGTTCTGTTACAACTTTACCCCGAACAAAACCGAAGTTCACTGGTGGGAGGGAATCTACCTGCTAGCTGGCAGCCTGCAGCCAGGTTCCCATAGCAACAGCCAGGCTCTCTGTTAGTGCCGGCTGTTTTCACAATGGGAGGGGGAAAAGCAGTGGAGGGAGCTTGTTCTTGGGGCTCCCCAGCTGTGTCTGAAGGGCAGGGTGGGTGAATTGGAGCCCCCCTGTCTCAGGAGGGGCTCCAATACACCTGCCCCACCCTCCTGGGGGGTGCTGAAAACCCCCCAGACTGAACTTCCTCTGCTCCCTTTCCCCTCTGAAAACAGCAACCGGTTGGGAGCTCTGCAGACACAAGTTACAGAAGATGCTACAGTTTGAAACATCTTTATCTGACGCCTCATGCAATGAGGGGTCAGATTTTCACCAGATAGGCCATTTTTAAGCTGTCTGCAGCCACACACATTTATAGCTGTGTTTTGTTTTCTGTGGCCATATCAGGCAAAACTTGTCACTTGTGTCTGCACTCCTAGAGAACATTTTACACATCTCCATTGTCAAATTGTCCTTGTTTCTTTGTTGCTTTATCCACAAATCAGAATCCTGGCCATCCCTTTCTGAGTCCAACACTATTTCATTTGTTCCTGAGAGACAAATTGGTTGAATCTAGTGAATATCTTTGATTTCCTGTAGTTTTCTTCCTGGTCTTTTCAGCTGTGTGTGTTTCTATTTTTATCTCAAAAAATGCTATTCCCTTGGCCTTTTCATTCTGTCACTAAACTTCTTTCTATGGAGAATTTTCCTAGGGATTATCCCAGGAGAAGAAATGTTGAGATAATTATAATTTCCCCCAAAAAAAGAATTTCTGGGAGGAAAGGATAGCAGCTGGGAGCCATTATGCTGTGCTGTTTTCCAGCTATGTTAACCTTACAAGGTGTAGTGTTGCTTCATACACCAACATGGAAAAAGACCAGTTATTCCAATCACAGGCCTGAAACCATCTATATATGCTAAAGAAACTGTTTGTGTCTTTTTACAAATGATCTGATAAACAGTTGGATGGAGTTTGTGAGAGGGGCAGGGGAAGAATCTCAGAGGGGAGGGAAAAAACTAGATTGTGTTACTCTGGAAATCAGACCGATAGTGGAACAGCTATGGTTGGAATGGAGGAATGCTTTAGTATGCAGGTGGCTTGGGAAGGTAGCAGGTTATATTTTGGCTGGGCAGGATCACAAATATTTAATGTTTTATAGTCTGTCTTATACCAGTGTTTTTTTCAAAAAAAAAACCCAAAACAAAACCCTGCCAAGTGCAGCTCTTGTAAACCCACTCAAATAATTGGTGAGTGCCTTCATAATAATATCATAGATGGCGATCTCCATCTTATCAGCATGAGAAACTGAATCCCTCCCTGACATTTCATTATGGAAAATGCCCCTTTGCTCTTCATATGTCACAGAAGGAGATCTTGTGAACCCCTCTCTGCCCTTTCCAGATTTCTCTCTTCTTGCTGGCTGTTCAAGGTAACCTGGAATGTGTCTTTGCAGGTATTCTAAGGCCCCCTCTATATGTGCAAGTAAAGGCATGATTAGATCTAATGAATGATCCTCACAATCCTGCCTTTTGCCATTTTAGACATGCATGGCAGGAGGTACAATTGCAGAATTGTGCATTAGATCTAATTGCATCTTATTGCCAGTAAAAGGGGAACCTGATCTTGGGCTCCCCTTGCATCGGCAAGCAGAAGGCTCCCACGACTGGGAGTCTCCTTTGCTGAGCGTGTTCCCAGCTATGAGCCATGAGCGGCCAGGACCAAGAGTCCTACACCTGATGTGTGGCACAGCCAGGACCAAGAGCCCGGTCAGGTGAGGGACTCTTGTTCCCAGCTGTGCATGTAGACCCTGGGGGTCATGCACCTCGAGCCTTGGGCATTATGACTGCTAAAATCCCCAGGCCCATGTGTTTCACACTGGGCTTGGTACACCCCTGTGGCTGGGAACCCTGTTAGCCCACAGGGGAGACACTGCTACATGTGTAAATTTAAGCTTGATAGCAACCAGCTAGAAAAGTTAGTACACATTTTCAAGGTCTGACTTTGTAGCTGGTTGGAACTTTTTATCATATGATAAGTACTTTACATGTGTAGCTGGTCTTAAGGTAACTGCATAATTAACCAGTTAATGTACAATACTTGTAACGTGTAGACAGGGGGCCCAAGTTCCAGACTGACACCCCCTTGGCTTTTCAAATGAGTCCATAATGAAATGGGGCCCTTCAGATAAATCTTTATCTTCTTCCTCTGTTGCTGTCTAGGTTGCTAGATCTCATGTTTTTCGTGCAGCTGCCTGTAGATCCCTGAGGTCTTGTGAATGCCCACTGGATGCATATCCTTGTTTTATTACCTTGCAATAGCCACACGGAATAAAAGCTGCTTCTTAGTCTGCCCTAAAGCTCAAAGTGTGGTGGTATCCTTGCTTTGGGTCATTGGTTGCGATCCTTATTCCAGTACAAGTCTCTGCTGCTAGGATAGAGATACACTTATTGTGCAGAACAGAAGTATTGGGAGGTGTGATATTAAGGACCAGTTTGGGCGATAAACTGTTAACTCGAAACATGTCTCACAGCCGGAGCTGGAGCTGAAAAGGCATGGGGACTGACTTGATGAGGCAGTGTGCCTCATCAAAGGAAGCTGCTGAATAAATCTCAGGGTGTTAGCCACACATCAAGGTCACAGGCCCCCAAGAAAAGTTGCTGCTTGAAAAATAAATAGGAAACTGCTTGGGCTCAAGTTATCCTGCAGCATGGGATAAAGTGTTTAGGCAGCAGCCTCCTGAGTTTTGTAAAGACATGTAACTATGCTACATACCAGTGGATTGCTTAAAACAAATCCCACAAATAGGCATGCAGGGCTTTCTTTAGGATTGCTTTTCTGCTTTCAATACTTACAGCAATGTCTGATGTGCATGAAAGAATCCCTATATCTCTGAGGTTAATAATATGAAGTCCGAACAAGCACTAATGCTACACAGGTGTTCATGCTTAGCATGATGGTGAATTTTAGCTGTAAGGGAGGGGAGGAAAGTCTTAATAATAAACTCAAAACCTCCCAAAAAGTAGCTAATAACTCAGAGCAAGTCATTTAAATCTGCTAGGCCAAACTTACAGTCATCCATCACAGCACAAAATGACCCTAGATGTCCAGGTAAACCTGAGCTGTAGAACTAATCTTGCATTGACTGACAGGTATTAGTCAGCAGATGAAAGGGCATCTAAGACCAAAGACAATAATAGTAATAAGTGTCTGGAGAGAATAAATACAGTGTAAAGAGTCCTGGAGGCTGCTTCTCGTCCCACTGAAGTAGATTTAGATCCTTGATTCTGAAATTGTTGTATTGCAGGAAAAGGCATTATGGGGATCTATAACTTCTACTGCCTCAATTGTTCATTTCCCTTCAGCACCCAAAGAAGAGGTAAAGTTAATAAAGTAGAGATCCTTAAGATGTCTGAATATATGCAAACCTGACTAACCAATGTTGTGTTTGAAAATCTTTCTGCAATTTAAATTCAATGTTTCTTTTCTCTTTCCCTTTCCTGCAGTGTGATCATTTTAGAAGCATGTGTATCCATATTCTCCAGGCTGGTTCCCTGTATACATTATAATATATATTATTATTTTCTATGCCTGGGTGCCACTCAGACATGGGAGGGGGAATAAAGGAACTACTTCCCTCTTTCAAGCTGTGTGGAACAGACCTAAATTAGAAATGTGAACCAAATGCCCCTTCCTTCCCCCAACAATCCTCCCCTGTGTCCCTATCATGAGGTGGGGGTGGGAAAGGCTAGTGTAGTGGGTTTTTTTTCCCCTTTACACTACTAGAGGATATCCCTTTGCAGGGTGAATTCCCTACCAGTCATTTTGGTCTCTTTGTTTTTGCAAATGTGTAAGTGTATGGTGCAAAGTGGATTTAGTAGAGTGCAAGTCTAGTTCTTATTTACTAGAATGTTTCTCTTTCTCATCTCTCTGCCTCAAGCACTCTAGGAGACATGGATTCTTCTTTTCCCCCTGTTTTCCACACCATTTACTCAGTAAATGTTTTTTCT
>NW_005841985.1:1883169-1886716 GCF_000455745.1 Alligator sinensis
CCTGCTCTACCCTAAGTGGATAGGGAAATAATGATGCTCAAGTTCTAGTCAAACATCACAGCACAAGGTGAGAGTGAGTTCAAAATTAGACATAATGAGTTCACTCAGCCAGAACGCTACTGAAAGTTGGGTGTAGTGTTGTTAATGGAGACTATGTACATTTGTATGAGGAAGGGGGGAATGGAGAAATCAGTGTTATTTTGTGAGTTTGTAATGGACAGGTAATGACAACGGAAGTGCAGAGAGTGAAATCTTTTTTTGGCAGGGATAAATTGAAAAGGAATAGGGGTTGGATAATTTTCCAATAATAATAAAATGGATTAATGCAACCAGAATTACTGCAGTTTATTTAAAATGGGATGAGTAATTCAATCACAGTTTGCTTTTCATTACATCAGTGGCAAAACTAGCATTGTTCATTGTGACTTCTTTTCATTAGTAACTTCCTTGGAATCAAATCATGAAGGGATAGATTTGGTACAGGAAAAGGAAGAAGGATACAAATCCTTGCTCATATCTCCCTCTCCATTTCCCTCTTAATCTGGAGGCATCTCAACATTTTAGATACCTCTCTGTCTGACTTAAAAGTTCTAGACACCTACTATTATGCTTCTACACGTGTCCAGAACAGCCTCAGTATGAGCAGCTGTCAGCAGCTTCTTCATACCTCAGCCCATGTAGGGTGCAGGAAAAAGATGTTTTTCCACTTGAAGTGTCTTCAGATCCCTGATCCAGTAAGCTTTTTCAGGGCATAACTACTATATGCTGACATGACTGGATCCTTTAAAAAATTCAGCTATGGCCAATTTCTTTTAAAATGCCACTAATGGGAAGTAGGAGACCCTGTGCAATGTCTTCTTCCTGAGGCATTTAAACTGGTGCGTCTCACTTTTTCTTGGATGGACCCTTAGCCACCAGGTTATAAGCTGAATTCATAGGGGAGAGAGGAGGGAGGGAAATGGCTACATCTCTCCTTCTGAAGCTGTGCCACTGAAATAATTCAAGATTAATGGGGTGAGAGAGTGGGCACAAGACCATAGATGTAACTTAGTGGTTAGGTCACTGCTAAGAAGGAAAAGTCTGGTTACTAGACCAGGCTTTCATGACTATTTTCTGTATTTCACATTAGAAAGGACTTGTATGAAATACAACACAGTTCAGACAGCAGGGCCCAGAAACTAGGACTTCCCCTTTCCTAGAGAACGCCTTAGCTATTAAGTCACGGAGGCAGGTTCTTCCCTCTTGCTTGCCTGCTCTATCTCCAGGGTGCCTTAAGTATCATTCAGGTTGCCTCCTGAACTGGAAGCAGTGGATTAATATTCACATAGCACTGCAGGCAGGCTAATCAGCTGTGCTGAAACTTGCTGCCAATTGGCCCATCTCTAAGCTAATTACTGTTCCTGCAGTCCCCCACAAATGTGGCTGCACTGCTTTGGTTTAAAAAAGCTGCCACCTTGAGTAGTAAGGCACATTTTGGTGGAGGGAAGGACAGCTTGATTGCCTGGATTAATAGGTTTGCTGCATGAACATGGCTTCATTCCCCTATTGGGTCTAGTCTGGAGTATTGAGACTATACCCAGCCTGTCCTCTGTAGGACATAACTGAACTGTAAACTATTATGGTTTTGACCCCTCTTGTCCTAGCAAAAACTGCAACTTACTTGGAAGTATCCTTGACAAATTGAGTTGTTATAAGAATGTAATAGAAACCAGTTCATAAAAGTGTGTGTAGCATGGATCAGAGGTGTATCTGGAAGCCCTGAGCATGCTGGTTCTTTGGGTGCCAAATCTCTTATCACACAGATGACTTCCACCAATGTTCTGGACTTGGCTTTTATGGAAGCAAGCAGAATATTCAGAATCCATCCTTTAAGAATGAGACGATGGTACAAGCTCCCTGTGGGACAGGATTTGCATATAGAGCTTGTTACAGCTCCCTGATCCCGGCCTACATTCTAACCTAAAGTCGGGGAGTGGGGCTGTTATAAATTATGCCAGCCACCTGAGCCACAAAACGTTTCCCAGTTTCTTACATTGATCAAAAGAGGACTGGCCCAGGAGCTAACTTCATTATGTCTGCAGGGATGACCTCCTCTATAATAGGGGATCCCTGATAGGGGATTCATGGCCCCGACTTTTGTTGGGAAAGAGATGATAACTCTGATGCTGAAAAATGCACTTTGAGAACAGACTATGGCTGACCATGGGATGAGTGAGGTATTTGGCAGGCATTGGTAGACACCTGGACAGTGTATTTTAGTATGATTTTTTCTTCATCTACATAGAAGTAAATGTTTTGAATTCTGCTCCTCTTCAGTGCAAACTAAAACCTACCCCTACTTCCTCTATTGCCTGGTAGTTGTGTGCAGCATTTCGGTAAACACGACCACTTTTCTGCCTGCTTTGAAAAGGCAGTAAATATATTTAATTATAGGTAACTAATATGCAATATAAAATATCAATTCATTTCACTTGCATTAAATCTAATTTTGACTATAATATAATCTGAACAGACTTGAGGTAACAGAAAATTCCCTTTTTACTACAGAGTCTGAAATAATAATTTTTTTCTTTTTTAAAATGAGTGCTAGAGACAAAAGCTCAGATTTGAGGTTAATAGGAAAAGCCTTTCACTTCCACAGAGCTGCAAACTGA
Source organism: Alligator sinensis (assembly GCF_000455745.1). Classification (NCBI taxonomy): domain Eukaryota; kingdom Metazoa; phylum Chordata; order Crocodylia; family Alligatoridae; genus Alligator; species Alligator sinensis. The sequence goes on from NW_005841985.1 coordinate 1,885,824, forward strand.
ACAAACAGGTCTTATTACTTAGTAGGAAGTATATTTTGAGAAGTACACAATCCAAAGGTAGGACTTCGGGGGGTTTTCTTATGAAGTGTAATTTTTTTGTACAGTATCTTTTTCTTTTGGCTCCATTCATTTTACTTCCCTCAGTGCAACAATTCATTCTGACCATCTCTAATTTGCATATCCCAAAAAATGTAATGCCGCTGTCACAAAGTCCACTTTCACTTCTGTATTGAACACTGAGGGTTCCCTCTCTGCAATTAGTAAGGTCTCATGTCTGCCTTTTTAAGAGAGAATCCTCACATTTTTCAGTCCTATCCAATTTCAGGACAGTTACTAATGCATTTTTGTCATAATTGCTCATGTCTCTGGAAGTGCTGGGGCAAATCATTTAAATCTGAAGTTTGTTAAACTGACTATCCCACCAGTTGTTAAGTAATGGTTTTCATTTGCTGGCTACTAGGCATGTGCGAAATTTCGACTGCCATTTTGTTTTGACACTGTTTTGACTCATTTTGAGGTTGAAACAGCAAAATTGAAACGAAACAAAGGCTGTTGAAATAACCTTGAAACAAAACGAGGCTATTTGAAACATTTTGACTGTAGCGCTGGGGATGGGAAGTCAGTTCAACTGGGCTGCCTTCCCGCCCGTGGTGTGATCTAGCGTGGGGGATGGCAAGGCAGTCCAGCTGGTTACAAGAAATAATCTGGGGGTTATAAGAAATAATCCGGGGGTTACAAGAAATAATGGCCACAAGCTAGCAGAGAGCAGATTTAGACTGGACGTTAGGAGGAACTTCTTCACAGTTCGAGTGGCCAAGGTCTGGAATGGGCTCCCAAGGGAGGTGGTGCTCTCCTCTACCCTGGGGGTCTTCAAGAGGAGGTTAGATAAGCAT
>NW_005841985.1:1886747-1910875 GCF_000455745.1 Alligator sinensis
TCTATTTGGGTTCGGCTAACCCCAGCCCTCTTTCCTGCCTATGCAGGGGGTCGGACTCGATGATCTATTATGGTCCCTTCCGACCCTAGCATCTATGAATCTATGAATCTGGTCTGCTTCCCCATCCCCCATGTGATCTAGTGTGGGGGGTGGTGAGGCAGCCGAGCTGGGCTGACTTCCCACCCTCAGCTGGGGTTGGGAGCTCAGCCCAACTGGGCTGAGTTCCTTTCCCCAGCCCCATGGTCTGGCAGAAATGGTTGAAACAGGCTCAGAACAGCCTCACTGTTTCTACAAAGCAAGGATATTTCAACTCAAAATTATATTCGATACAAAACACTGTTCCGTCCAGACCTCGAAACTGAAGTCAGAATGGAACAGTGCCATTTCGCACAGCCCTACTGGCTACCCCTTTTTGGAGATCTTCCATCAGTTTGGAAGTATACCTGACTTTTTCCATAAAAAAGAAGCACATTGGAACCGAAATAGTTTTGATCCACTTTATCTCTTTTGGCAAAATGTGTTGAGGTTTACTATATTTGTTGATTTCTAACCTAATTCAACAGCATCTCCTGATCCCAGGGCATACAGGGCTCAGGGCTTAGTCACTCTATTATCAGAGCATAAAAGTAATGAAAGATGAGACTTCTGGACTCATAGCTGAGGATCACATTAGTGGAGTAAGATTTCTCCAAAGTCTTTGCTTTAGTTGACAATGAATTAAGTCTCAAACTCCACTATAGGCTTTAGTTGCGACCTTATAAAGTGCTCAACAGTTTATTTTAAGAAACATACATAGACAACTGTAGCATTGGCTTACTCAATTATATAAATGTGTGCACACCAATTAATATTGATATAGTTATGTTCTTTAGTCCAAAAGATTGCAAATGCACCCTTTGTTCAAACCAGCCTCTTCACTGATAGTGTTTACTTCCAAGAGCACTTGTGGGAGGCAGGGATGTTGAGTTGCAGCCCTACGCAGTTGGAATAAGTTACCAGCTTAATTTAAGTAGGGTTGGAGTATTGTAGCTGTGGTGATCCAGGAAATATCTAAGAGGCAGGGCCTGAGGAAAGGCAATACCCAAAATGTATCAAACATCTCTCCCAACTATTCAGTTGGTCCGATAAACAATCTCATAAAAAAAGCTCTGCCTCTCAGACAGCTACATTAAAACATGCACCAGGATTGCCACTTTTGAAATATCTTTTATAATTTCTCATCACCACTGTAAAAAATGTAAAGTTTAATGTAGATTCCTAGTTTAATGTAAGGGTCAGATATGCAGTAGGGCCTCTATCTGCCCTCTCTGCTTGCTCCTGCTATATGGAAATATTTGCATGTGCAAACTGCATACCTTTATGAAATGTGGTAAAGGCATGTGATAAAACTGATGTGTAAATATAGAGGCTTTTTTGACCTAGAGTATTGGTTATTTTTATTCAATAGCCATAAATAAAATAATACAAGTCCCATACATTGAGAAACCTGTACCTGGTGTATCACACTGATGTTCTGACCACTAGGTTAGGGATAATTTGTCTTGCAGCTATTGTGTCTATGCCCTTCATTAATCAAGAGAAAAATTCCAAAGTCAGTAAATATACAAAAATACCCTATTGGCTTCAAGTGCAATAAATATATTTTTATGACTTTAATTATTAGTTAGAGGTCCTGACATTTTGGCTAAAACTGATTTGGACTTTTTTTTTGTATAGTGAAAGTGAATATGAGACCTTTTTCTTCAGTGCCTAAGTGTAAGTCATGGTTTCTACATGACAGCTATAGAAATGCTGTCACTCGTTATGATTAATGTGAGGCAATTAGAGTGCAGCATTATTTGTCATTGAAGAGTTCCTGACCTCTTTTGAAAAGAACTGGAGAAAAAATGTAGAGGTCTTTCTGTTTATAGAACATATTTTATTTTGAGTTTCTATTATTACCAGACACCTTCAGATGAAAATAATACTATTATTTTCCCAATTCACCTGTTTCAGCTGTTTCCAATGCACATTTGAAAGTATAATATCCTGTTCCATACAATAATCAGAAGTTTAGTTGGGAATAAAATTATGACTAAGAGTTGAAACCTGCCTTCTATTTTGACGCTGACATAGACGACCTGTGTCATTTCTAGGCAAATTGTACAATACTCTTGTATTTCACATCTCCAGTTACTGGAATTGAGGCAATGGTGCTTGCCAGGGTGTTAACACCTGAGGCTTCCTTAGTGTTTGAAAAGCATGTTGAGATCCTCTGATGAAAATTACTGACTGTGTGAGATCCTTGGTTTGTGTTGTAATAGGTACAGTGGCTCCTCAGACACTCAGTACAGAAGGGTAAAAAGAATTTAAAAAATGCAATTATAGGAAAAGCTGAATGTGATTAGTTAAATGGAAAATTCTTATGAAAAGAGCTCTGGGCTTTATTTCACAGTTCATACTTCACTCTTCTTATTTGATGTTGCTAATCAGATGATAGTTTAACTCCTGGACAAGTAATTTTACAGATGTATATGCTTGTTGTCCCATTTAAGTATTTGTGAAGTATCTGAATTAACACTTTGTTTTGGGACAATTGAGGCTAATTCAAGGTAAGTGACATCCTAGCTATATGTGTCAACGATAGTCCAGGCCTGTCTTGATGCAAGTCAAAACCCAGGACTCTCAGTCCCAGATTAAATGTCTCCATACAATCTGTTTTCCTGCATTAACATTGAGGTGATTTTGCCTTTGAATGCTCCAAGATTCCCTTTTTGGCTCTTATTTTAGATTATTAATCTCTATTCAACATACTGTACTTCAGTGCTTTATAATGCAGTCTGTGCAATAGCCACAGCAGGTGGAACGAGGGGGCAGTCTGCAGAGCTGTGATGTCTGTTAATCTGGACTGCAACTCCAAGAAACCCATGGTTGGGGCGGGGGGTAGTCAAGGGAAAAAGGAAGAGGAAGCTTGAGGCTGGAGTAAGGGGAAGAGAGAGCAGAGTGCATGTGGAACCTGGTCAGCCCTACACGGAGGAGTGCACTATGGAGCTGGAGATCTTGCTGGCTCAGCCACCCAGGATTGTAGACTGAAGGAGCTGGGCTCGGACATAGGGGCAGCTTCAGTTTGCTGTTTGAGTGCTCTAGGGACTAAAGGCTTGCTTGGGGGCACCTCCTGAGGTGTGGGGGGAAAATTAACATGCTAATTATGTGTTACCATAGCTGATGGATTTTTAAAGTTTACCTGTTACCTACCTTTGGCCCCTTATCTTGTGACCCTAAATGTTATTATTTTTCAATATAAAAGTGGGAACCCCCCCTTGCTTCTTGTGTCAGCTTCTGGGGCTGTTGGCTTGGCGCAATATTATGTGCACAATTTCCAGGACAGAATTAGGATATCATTTCTGCATCTGTCTTCCCCAGAAGATGCAACAAAAGATTCTAGTTTCATAAAAGCAGCTGTGCCTTGGAATACCTGGATCAATTTAAGACAAGTGGGAGCTACCCCTGTATAAATTCCCCTGCATGGTGATGAGTGGGGAAGACAAAAACTATATGGCCACAAATTATATAGTCAATGCCAGTGGCTTTCAACCTGTGGTGATCTGCAGACTGTTTAAGGGGTCTGCAAAAGATGACAATGATCAATCAAAAGTATGTGAATACCCACACTTACAATCCAAAGGAGCCCACGCCTCCATTTGAAATTTCCAAAGGGGTCTGCAAATGAATAATGGTTGAAAAAAAGCACTGGTCTATGCTATTCTCATTATAGTATCAAGCTGCCACCTCTAATGCCCAAACCAAGTTTTTAAATCTTTTGTTGGCTCTTTGTGTTTGTGCTTCACAGTTCACTCAGTAGAAGGAGGAACAGTTGACCTTTTGTGCTGTTCAATGTTATTGTACCATTATCTGATTGGCAAAAGGCTTGTAGATTGCACCAAGCTATAAATATATTGAAACTAGGCCTAGGTTTCTTTTAGTGAAAATGCCCTTGGAATTTTTCCCAGATGTTACAGCAATCTGGGAATGGTAGATGGCGCTGTCCCTTTGGAAGTATTATAACAAGCAGGGCTGCAAAATAGCCACACTTTAGTCCATGTGCCAGAACAGAATATACCGTAGACACAACATAGCTAGGGTGTGTGATACAGAGCTGTTGCTGTTAGGAGTAAAACTGAAATACTGTGTGGTATATTCCAGGAGCTCCAAGTAGATATAATTATTGGTGAATGCATCTATGAATATTTTAGTTAAGCCAGCCATATCAACCTATAAAATATAGCAGAATCCAATAAACAGCAATTGGATCTCTGCTAGAGAGTTTTATCAAAATAAACCTATCTTATACATATAAATAAATTTGACAGTAACCATTCAATCGCAGCATTTTATTTAAAGTACTTCTGTGACCCCTGTAATAGTGTCCCTACAAGACAAGGAAGTAATTTTATTTCTCCCTCTGTTTTCAGAGGGGCTAAGTTATTCACCCAAGGTCAATTCGTAACAGAGAAACAAACGTAAGTCTCTTGGGTCTTATCTCACAGCCTGCCCTGTCTGAGACAGTCTCAAGTACACCGTGCCGACCTGCTCCTGGAAAGGCACTGGTTAAGACCTGCGGGTTGTCCCCAGTGGCTACTCAAGCACACCAGAGAATCTCAAATGCATCTACATATTTCTGAGTTTGGATCGTGCACACACGTGTGTGTGTGTGTGTGTGTGTGTGTGTGTGCGTGTGTGTGTGTGTGTGGGATGAGGGGAACTGAAGGCATAATGCAAGGCCATCTTGCCAAAGAGACACTGTTGCAGTGTAAACATGCTCTTAGTCTTAGGCTAGTATCCTAAACACTGGATTATGTTAAATTAATAACCAGTTAAGTAAAAGACCCAACCAACAAACCAAACCAAAAACCCCCCCAAACCACATTGGTCACATTATGTCAAATCTGGCACTTTTCCAAAATATTGAAGAGCCTTTCTTTGTTGGCAGTTACTATGGGAGGGGGGTGGGGGGAGCGCAACTCATTTGACTAAAGGAAGGAACTAAAGCAATTAGAAATTGTAGCTGTTGGTGTGTGAGTGGCATTTTTCTTTTTGAAATCAAGAAACACCTCTTTCTTTCCACAGTAATTTAAGATTTTGGTGCTGTGTAATTGTGCTCAGACTGCTGCTCTCTCCTAAAATAGGTATGCAAATCAGATACTTCCATTTGCACAGGGGTGGTGAGTAGTTGCACACAGTGATGTAAATAGCTACTTTGTAGTTGCACACTAGGAATCTTCAGGCATATTTTATGTGGAGACAACAGGTGTACTCAACTGTGAGATAAATTCTGAGAGTGGAATTTGAGATTAAATCCTTTTCTTTTTTAAAGTGTTCCTAAACTCATAGTGCAAGCCCAGGCATGGCACAATGCACTAAATGCTATAAGAGCAAAAAAACAGTTGCTGCCTCAAAGAGCCAAAATTATAAAATAAGGTGAATACAGGCAGACAAGTAGGTGAGTACAAGGAGACAGTGACCAGCAAGGTTGGTCAGAATGATAGGCAGTGCTATAACCAACCTTAGAGGTTCATAGTTCTGCGGGCTTGGGAGTAGGTGAACTTTTGTAACATATCTGATACACACTGTGGAGTGGTAAAAAGATCTTGCTATTTAGCTGCCCATCCTCAATTTTTTTCATGTTCCAGCCGCAGTAGAGTGATGTGGCCAGATGCCCAGGACACAGGAACTGTGACAACTTTGTGCAGTGAATGGTGGTAGTCATTTTGAGGGGCTTTTTTGCTGCTCCTCTTCGCTGCACCTTCAAATCTGTGCATGGGACAGTTGCATCAGTTCCCCTGCCTAGTTACAGCACTGGGTTCCAGTATTACCTTTCTTCCTCCAGGTGCTTTGTACTGGCAATATTTTGTTTTGCAACATGCTGCCTGCTATACACTCTCAGGACTCCTTCTTTTAAAACACATGAAGCCTCTTCTAGAAAATGTTTTACCCCCTCCAGCTATCCTTGAGGGAGCTAGTTGGATGAGAAGAAGGGTGAGAGTGGGAGTTCCAAGCCCCAGTTCAGGAAAACACTTAAGTATGAGCTTAACTTTTAATAAAAAGTCAGTGGGAATATCAACATGCTTAAAAGTTAATCACACGCTTAAGTATTCTGTTCAATAGCTGTTGTACGCATTGTTAGGCTCTGACTCAGCAAAAGCACCAAACTACATAAACCTGTATAATTCACATTAGCTGGGTGCATTAGTACTGTGCCAGCTAATTGCTCCTCTGTGCCAGAACAATTTTCAGGTGGCTAAACCTAGCCTCTTTGGAAACTGTGTACTGCCAGAACTACATGCTCAAGCCCTGTCCCTATGTCTGAACTGGAGGGCTAGGGACAGACATTCACAAAGCCTGAATTGATGTAATCTTTGCAGGTTAGTCTAAACTGCCTAGGAAGAAGTGATTTGCCAGTGCACAGACATTCCCTCTGGACTGAGGAAATGCAGGCACATGCTGCAGTGGCTCAGGCTAGAAGCTGGGGGGTGCTAGAGCAGTTCTTCCTTCCCTTCCACAGTGCTGAGCTGAGGGGTGGCCAGGCTTTGACAGGATGCTTTGATTAGGGAGGGGGGTAAATGCCCACCCTGCCTGCACCATTCAAGGCTTTTCCCTGCTTGCTGCTTAAAGACTGTCAGTGTTGCCAGCCCCTGGCTAGCACTCTGAGGCAGGTAGAGGGGGTTGTGCAGTGCATGCAGCTGTTGATGATACTGAGCTTTTCAATCTCCCTATCCCTGCTTCTTCATACTGTCTGCAGCAAATCTGACACGTGAGGGAGCCAGCAGGGAGCTGATAACACAGCGTTTAGCAGCCCATCAAGAAAACAGAAGCCTCTCTCATTAGTTCAAGCTCTTGTTAAACAGCTTTTTCCAAGGAAGGAAGGGAGGGACATTATCAGCTGACCTGTTGATTAGCTCCAAAAAGCCCTAAGTAGACACTTTCCTGTCCGCCTTTGCCTTGTCTTGAGCAGTGAGTGGTGAGGAGGGGAGCAGCAGGGAGAGGAGGAGTGCAGGGGGAAACCTGGCAGACCTTGCTGGGCCTGTAGCTTCTGCCAGAGCTCTGGAGCAGAGAGCACAGCCAAGCCCAGCCTAGCCCAGGGCTGCAAAGCATTTGGGATGCTGGGGGACTCTTATTTAACTTAAACCAGGAAGGGGTCTGGGACAAATATTGCATAAACCAGTTTGACTCAAATCAGTCAAGTTTGATACTACATTCAACCAGGTTTATCTTAAACTAGTTTCAGCCATTTTGCAACTGGTTTATGTGCACTGAACTTATGTTCTATTACAGGGTTAAATCAGTTTCTGATCCCTTAAATGGGTTGATATGTAATGTCTGCCCCTAGGTGAGAAGCAGATGTTATAGAGTCTTTTGCAGCTGCCCCAGCTATATGTCAGCTAAGTATCCCCTCTCACTAGGGAAATCTCAGGCACCAGTTTGAGCTTTAAGTTCCTCTGTCCTGCAGTAGAGGTACAAATGGGATTTACATAGGGACAAGAATCTGGTCAATGATTTCTTATTATCAAAAGGCAACTCCTTTACAATGTTGTTTTTCACAAGTCCAACAAGAGACATTAACCCTTACATATTTAGTAGAGCAGTGGTAGAAAAGACACAGATATCATTCAGCTGCTGGTCCTGCCCATGGGTCTCAGAGTGACCTACAGACAACATGCAGGGAGTTGGGCACATGGCAACTGCTCTGGGGCTGTGCTGCAGAACTATGCAGTGGCAGCTGCAGGACTGCACAGCAGAGCCCTGGAATGGCCAGAGCATAATGGGACCACGTGAGCAACCACTCCAGGGCACACACTGGATCCATAATGTGGGTCTGTGGGTCAGGTTCAGTCTGGCCTGTAGACTGGTCCCATGCCATTCATTCAGCCATCTTCCTAATGACACTTATTTAATAGAGGTTTTGCTCCTGGAATTTCTCCATCTGGTGATAGATTTTGTTCTGTAAAAGACTAACTTAAACTGCACAATATTACCATTTCTCATGTTACTCCTATGTAATTGAGCTTAGATATGAGCAGTACCCATTCAGATGCTTTAGATGACTGTTTCAACCCTATTCCCCTCCAAGTCTCAGCTGTTTGGCTATTTTGTATCTCAAAGGGTTCCATTGCCTTGGGAAGCAGACCATCAAGGGAGTCTCACTGCTAAGGTCATAGGGTGAAGAAGCCAGAGACCTGACAGTGCTCAGGCAGGAGGAAACTATTCTGCCTGAACACTTTCATATCTCTGTTTTTTACCAAACTGCTCTGGGGCTGTGCTGAGCAGTGAGATTTAGGGAATCTTCTGTAGCTGAGTAGCATGGAACTTTGTTTTAACAGGCAGAGTGACTGGCTTTCTGATACTGCTCCTGGGGGACATCCCAAGAAGTCACAAGGGAGTATCTTCACAAAGCAGAAAGTAGAGGTATTGAAGGGGGAGTTGCATGCTTTGTGGCTGCTGCCTACCAACCATACTGTGCTCATATGGGACTCCCTGTACAAGGTGTCCCTGAAACAGGTGGTCATGGGGACTTCCTTCAGGTGCCCATATCATGCCCAAAGTTCTTTTCAGCCTGTGCTGGGGGGGGCACCCAGTCTTGCACCCAGCAAGGGTCTGTGTACCTTCCCATCACATGCCAGAGGGTGCATGTTCCCCTCCCCTGTGCCATACATGCCCATTCTCACGTATGCTAGTGTCTGTATCCCCTTAGCTCCTTCCCCTCAAAAGTCCTTGAGTTTTTCCCCCTGTCCAGGGGTCTCTGCCCTACACTTCCTCCCCCATGCCAAGGGCTACATGTGCTCTCCTGTTCCACCATTCCTTCCAGTTTCCTTCTCTTCTCTAACACCATTCCTGTGTTTTTCACCATTTTCTCTCTTGCTCCTACAGGGGCATCAGCATTTTTAAACTGGGACTATGTTTAGAAGACCACTGCTATACTACAATGTGTTACCGGCTGCGATCAACCAATGTCTTGCTATACAGATGAGTACAGGTCTTCCTGAAGCTACTGGCTCTGTGAAGCAAGAATGAGAGAGTCCTTTTCGCTCGTTTCCCCTATGGATTTTTTTCTGATTTTCATCAAACCCAATAGGATTAGGCACACTGATGCCTAAAACATAGGTCTCAAAAAAGCATCCTGGCCACTGAGTACAGTTCCATGATTTTATAGGTAGTCATTAACCCAAAGAATTTCCAAAATTACCACTTTAAACTCTTTCATGCAACTAAAACACCAAGAAGATCCTGTCACATGTTCCCCATATTTATACGTATGGCAAGAGCCCTGCCACTTCCCTACTACTGCAACTACAGGGAAGTAGTTCTTTGTGTTTAGAAGATCGTGGGAAGAGGACCATCCCCCACATTGCAGAAGGTGGCAAAAATTTCCACACAGTCCGTGCCAAACTGATTTAGAGGAAAACTCTCTTCCTAACCCTGAATTTAGTGTTTGGTGTGATTCTGAATGGAAGAGCAAGTCCCTCTAAGCAGGAACCTCATGAGGAGGAAAATTCTTCCTTGCTCCAATGGAAAACCAGCAAAACCCAGAAGTATAGAATTAGCAAACTCCTTCCTTCTTCCACATCACAGAAGTGGTCAGATACCCTCCAACCTGGGGACTGCAACACATGAGTCTATAATGTTCATCCTGAACTTCCTGTCTTACCATACCATACCATACCATCCCTTCCATAACCTTGTCCAGTTTGATCTTAGAGACTCAGATTCCTTGACCTCAGAACACTGCTTGGAACTCCTCTCACTTTATAGAAGAAAATTAGAAGATTAGTAAACTAAATTTATTCAGAGCCATTTGATCTTATGCTAGTGTTGTCTTTCCACCTCACTTCATTCAGTCACTAGATTTTAAATGCTACCTTTCTCTCTCTTTCTCTCCACTTCAGTTCTGAACTGAGTCTAGCAGCTGCTTTTATAAGAATGGCTTCAAATAGAAAATAACACCGCATAGCTTCTGAAAGCTACTTCAATCCCCCTCCCTCCTAAAATGCTATACAGTACTTATCTCTGATTTAGCCACTAGTAAGACATCAGTTGGTAGAAACGGGTCATAACAGAAATATAGAAAAAAACAAGATGATAATCAACATTTTGTTACTTTAAGTCTCACATTTTGCTAGGTGTCAGCACTAGCTAGGTGATGGGGAGAGCTTTTGAGACCGGTAGAGGTTCTCAAGTATTTGTCTTAGACCTCTGATTTGGAGATATTATGGTAAAAACAGAAGTTGCATTTTGGGTGGTTCTGCATGATCTGAGTTAAAACCTGGGAGCTTTATAGACCTTTTCACAAGTAGCTTGGCTCTGGAATGAATGGCAATTAACTTGAAATAGCCACAATTGTCCTGGGAAAAAGTATTTTGGATTCTTCACAGTTGCTTGGATGTAGGATAATGGGGTTGTAGGTCTATAGAATCCCAGGAGACATTTTTTAGTCTGAGAAATCTTCTGTGAAATCTAGCTATGTGGAACTGTAAGTACATACATACCTTGACAATAATCCATACATTGGTGATACCCATCATTTTCTGATCCGTCCTCAGAAGCCCAACACTGACTATTTCAAGTTTTCAGGAAAATCATCAGAATCTGAAATCTTGCTGTCGCAAACAGAAGCATGGCAATTCTGACATGACATCAGTGCCTTGTGGCAGTGGTACTTTGGGTGCCTCATCCTCCTGTTCTCTTGGCTGAGCTCCTAATTGAATTAAGTTGAAGTGATGCACCATAATCTCTATAATCATTTTGTGTTTTTGAATGAAAAACAATGTTTCAGTTTCCCAAACTGAAATTTTCTTTTGGAAAAAAGGAGTCTTTCATGGGGGTAGAGTGAGGGTTTTTTAAAGTTTTAATTGAAAATAGTTTTCGTGGGAAAATGTTTGACCAGCATTACATTTGCTCCCTGTAGTACAGCAACTTCCCAACTACAGCTCCAGGAAACCTTGCACTACATTTTCCAGGGTTATTGGGAAGGTGCTGGTAAAGACAAACTGAAGTTATCTTCTTCCTTTTGGAGAAGCTAGTATACCCAGGAGCAATGAGAGAGAGCAGACTCTGAGACTATGCAAAGTAGCTGGCTCCTTTTTTTTTTTTTTTTCTAATTTCAAGTTTGAAATCCTAGTGTGAGCCCAGCATGCCTGGTAGCCTGCCTCACCTTCCACAACACAGTGCAGTTTCCAGTCCCACCTTATGAGCAGAAGCCCTAAAGGAGAAAGAGAACAATGGACTGGAAGAAGATAATAGCATCTCTGTTTTTAACTGACAGTTTCTGCCTACTTATCTTCCTTCATCCACAGACACATTTTAGCTGGCCTCAGAGAATGAAAGATAAGGGATAACCTGTTGGTTTGACACATGTTGGAAAAGTACTTGGTTAATGTGTCTGTCTGATAAATGACTAACTGCAGCACATGGAGCTGCTGGTGCAAAGAGAGCAAAGGAAAATATAGACATTCTCACCGCAACTTCATAGCAGAGATGAAGCAACAAGACTGTTCTCTTCCATGTAGGCCTGAGGCCTGGACCTTAATTCATTATTATGAATATCTATAATATCAGGATATCTATAATATCAGGATTTTAGATTGCTTTAAAAAACCAAATGAGATTCCCAGAACAATTGTGTGGTAGAATCATATTCCAGAGGATTAAACTAAAGCAAAAAAAGTTGATGTTGATGATGCAATTTAAACTTTGAACTACTGATTCCCTAGCTTCTACTCTAGGTAGAGGACAACTCCTAAACTTACACCTCCATGGGGCCAGATGGGATGCACCTGAGGGTTAAACCAGTTAAACCCAAGGGTGCTGAGGGAGTTGGCTGATGTGAGTTCAGAGCCACTGGCCATCATTGAAAACTCATGGTGATTGGGAGAGGTCCTGGTTGATTGGAAAATGGCAAATATAGTGCCCATATTTAAGAAAGGGAAAAAGGAGGACCCAAGGAACTACAGACCAGTCAGGCTCACCTCAGTGCCTGGAAAAATAATGGAGCAGATCTTCAATGAACTCATTTCTAAGTTCTTGGAGTAGAAGGTGATTACGAATAGTCAGCATGGCTTCACCAGAGGCAAGTCATGCCGACCAACATGATTGCTTTCTATGATGAGATGACTGGCTCTGTGGATGTGGGGAGACCAGTGAATGTGGTATACCTTAACTTAAGCAAGGCTTTTGATATGGTTTCCCACAACGTTCTTGCAGGCAAGCTAAGGAAGCACAGGCTGGATGAATGGACTGTAAGGTGGATAGAAAACTGGCTACATCTTTGGGGTAAGAGGGTAGTACTCAGTGGCTTGACATCTAGTTGGCAGCCAGTATCAAGTGGAGTTCCCCAGGGGTCAATCCTGGGGCCAGTTTTGTTCAATATCTTCATCAACGACCCGGAAGATGGCATAGAGTGCACCCTCAGCAAGTCTGTAGATGACACCAAGCTGAGGGGAGTAGCAGATATGCTGGAGGGTAGGGTTAGTCTGCAGACTGGAGGAAGTGACCCTCTTCAAGTCAGAAGCAAAGGAAGATAGGATTACCATGGCTTTTCCCTGCAGCAGTACGAGGAAAGTGGCTAGAGTTGGTGCTTCTTCCTGAAGACCACCAAGTGCTGCTGAGGCCCCATGTCTGCTCCATGTACTGGATATGACCCATGGGCTATAGGTTGCCAACCCCTTCTCTAATAAATAATTTAAGACAACAAGTCTGGATATAGTTTCATAGTTGGTAGGGTCAGAAGGGACCTGAGCAGATCATCAAGTCCGACCCCCTGCCTGGGCAGGAAAAAGTACTGGGGTCAAACGCCCCCAGCAAGGTGTTCATCTACCCTCCTCTTAAAGACCCCCAGGCTAGGAGCCAGCACCACTACTCTTGGACGTTGGTTCCAGATCCTAGCCGCCCTGACTGTGAAGTAGTGCCTCCTGATGTCTCGCCTGAATCTACCCTCTGCCAGCTTGTGACTGTTATTTCTAGTCACTCCTGGTAGTGCTCGGGGGAACAAGGCCTCCCCCAGTGCCTGCTGGTCCCCTCTGACTAGTTTGTAAACGGCCACTAGATCCCACCTCAGCCTTCTCTTGTGGAGGCTGAACAGGTTCGGGTCCCTTAGCCTCTCCTCGTAGGGCCTGGCCTGCTGCCGCTGATCATGCAGGTGGCCCTCCTTTGGACCCTCTCAATGCTGTCCACATCCGTCGTGAAGTGCGGTGCCCAGAACTGGATGCAGTAGTCCAACTGCGGCCTGACCAGGGCCGCATAGAGGGGGAGGATCACCTCCTTGGACCTGCTTGAGATGCATCTGTGGATGCATGACAAGGTGTGGTTGGCCTTCCTGACCCCGTCCCCACACTGTCGGCCCATGTTCATTTTGGCATCAATAATGACTCCAAGATCCTTTTCTGCCTCTGCACTGATGAGAAGGGAGTTCCCCATCCTGTAGGTATGCTGCATATCTATAAATGCTTTGAATGGTTTCAGAATATTTAAACCTAGAAAAAATTGTACCTAGATAACTTTAGTTTATTATTTTAACATGTATATAGTCTGGGTACAGCAACAATACATAAAAATGACAAACCCTTTCCCAAGAAGCTTATGATTTAAATATATGGCACTGTACGCTGGATAGTCAATACTTACCAAAGATTATCATGTTATGGCACCTGCAATTTTACTATATGGTAATTGTTAATAACCTTTTTAACAGTAGCACATTAAGAAACTTTGATTAGCATGCTAAAATAAACTTGCTCTAAATCCAGACTAATCTTAATTATACAGCATTCTAAAAGCAAAGTGCTCTGGTATAGCTCTGTTCAGCAGAAAATTTGCCCAAGATACAGCAAATCTGCTGAATCTTGGTGTCCCAATGGATAGTTCTTCATCCCAATTAAGTAGAAATTCTGATTTAACAGAAGATGGATGTTTGCTTGTTTAGAATAGCAATGCCTGGGAGCTGCAGGAATCCTGTCAATTAATTTGGCTTTTATGCTGTACGTTGTACTAAAAGAGTTGCTAAAACTGCTTTCTGGCATTTTATTTATGATTTGATAGGAAGGTACCACATGATTAGTAAAACTAGGGAACTACCAGCCCCAGATTTGCTTTTAATGGGATCATTTGCTAGTCAAACAATAGAAACAACTTGTCAAAGGAATGTTAATGCCTCTGACCTGACTTTTTTCACAGTTGCAACATTGGCAAGTTGCCAGTGAAAAATAATTCCAAAGATATTTTCAAAGGAGTTGCTCTCCCTGTTTCAAAACCTCCCTGACTATCTCTCTGCCTTCAGTCATACCTTTGGGAAAACTGTGCAGACTTCTAGAACTACGCCCCAGTATCAAATACCAGACTACTTATGCTTGTGTATTATTATAATAATAATAATAATAATAATAATAATAATAATTAAAGTATAAAAATGGCTTTTCAATACCACGGTGTGCATTATAAGTCATGCAGGGTTCTGTCATTTCTTAAAAACAAAAATCTAATAGACTGAACAACATTTAAGGAGCGTGGGACCAGTTGACAGCACACATTAGAAATGCTGGTTATTCCCCTGGTTCAATCTGGTTAGACTGAATTTGTACAATATAAAACAAAATGATGACACATTGGAAATGGTGAAAGATTTATCAGCATGGGGTAATTTGCTATTCTAATTCTTTAGGTTCATTTTTGTTGGTAGGTTCTATCACATTATCCAAATGTACCTAATTAAAAGCACGGAGAAGCAGAACAAAGTAATGAATCTTCCCCCTAGGTTACTTACTGGTTTGAAATTGGGACAGACTTTTTTTTCCCATAAGCTGAAGCTAGTTTGAACTTTAAAATGAGCCTAATGAAGCCTTGTCACCATTTCTGATCGGTATTTTAAAGAGATAATAAAAGAATAGGATCCATTAATAATTCATGACCAGGGGTCTGGGTTTTCTGTTTCCTGTGGAAAAATGGAAAAAAATGCAGTTTTCCCTTTTAACTGAGGAAAAACATGGATTTTTCATTTTAATGGAGAAACACGCAGATTTTCCACTTTTACAAAGAGCTCTCTGCAGGCTGGCAGAGTTCCAGCCTGCAAGGGGTTGGGGCGAGCAGGAGGAGTGCAGTCAGGAAGGGGGCACCATGCACATGTGCATGCTCAGACGTGCATACGGCCACCAGGCAGCCTGGAGAGCAGCTCCTGTGGGTACGTTTGCGGGGCAGGGGGCTGGGGTGGGAGGGAATTGAGGCCCCCATAGAGAGGGTTGGAGAGCGTTGGGCTGGGTTGAGGCTGGGGCTGCTGTCCAGCTGGGGTGGTACATGGGGCTTGGAGCCTGGGGCCTCGCACAGCCGCAGGGCCTCGGTGGGGAGCAGGACGGAGCTCTCGGTGGCTCATCTGGGAGCAGGGGGTAGGACTGCCTCCCTGCTGCTCCATGCACTCCCAGGGGCGGGGGGACAGGGGGAACATGTGCCTCCCAGATCTGTGCGCAGGGCAGGTGCAGAGTGGCTGCTGAAGGCTTCGACTTTCCACACTGCTGCGCTCCCAATGAGGCCTCCATAGGCCCGCACGTGGGAGCTCATGTGGCAGAGGAGAGTGGGGCAGGGAAGCCCCATGCCATTGTGGCAAGGTTCCCCCTGCCTGCCCGGCAACAGCAGAGGCAGCGCTGCAGAGTTGTGCTCCTCGTTGCTGCCAGGCAAGGAGGGGGCACCTCACCATGGCAGCGCAGAGCTCCTGGCCCCACCTGTCCTGCTCTGCCTTTTCCACCTGACCCCACTCTGCCCTGCTGTGCTGGGTCCCACCCGCTGGGCTGTGGAGGCCCTGGGGGGAGGATAGCAGGGTGGGGAGCCTGAGCCTGCAGGGAAGAGCCTGCACCTGCCCCCCCCCCCCGCCCAACGGGACTCTGCTCCAGTCGTGCTGCCTGTGGGGGAGGGGCAGTCTAACCATGCTCCACTCTGCTGCCTCCTGCAGGTGGCAGCTGGGGTGCAGGGTGCTGCTGTGGGTGCAGGGTGCCAAGAGTCCCTGGCCCTGTAGCCCTGGCAGCTGGGGCCTCCGTCCAGCAGGGCTGGGGGGTGCGGTGGGGCTGTGGGTGGGGAGTGGGAGGCACTGGCAGGGCCAGGGGGGCTGTGGGTGGGGAGTGCGCGCCCTAGGCCTGCGTCCTGGTGAGTGGGGGAAAAAGGGGAAGCTCTGATTTTCCATGATAGAAAAACCTAAAATCAAATACCAAAATGTATAGGTACTTAGAATTTAGTTTATTATAATGATTGAGGCACTGGCAGGCTTCCAAATTGCTTTAAAATTGTAAATATATCAATAAAACATTGCTCAATTGATATCTATATATATTGGTGTTTCATTTTAATAGCGGATTTGGGGGGGTTTTTTATCAGAGAATTCCCATTTTTTTAAATTGGAGAATTTGTGGGGGTTTTGTTAATCAGATAATTTGTCATTTTTAAACAGAGAAAACCAGGATCCCTGTCATGACTCTTACATGCTTATATGTGCTGAAGTTGGTAATAAGGGCATCAATAAGTTATAGCACTGATACCTGTAAACAAATTATTGACCTGGTAGAAGGCAGGGTAGAGATACATAATTATAACAAATTAACTATTTTTAAATCTCAGGTCATTAGCCCTTTCTAAACTTTTGTAAATGCAACCTTAATTTTAAGTAGGATGTAGTCTGCATAAAGAAGCAAGACACTTGGCCATCTATGGATAAATGAATGGAAGTCAGTATAACTATTTCTTCTACCCTAGAGTAGCAGCAAATCCAATCTAATAGGACCCCTTTGTTGCAACCAAAGAGCCAACTGGGGATTGCAGGTGCTCATTTCTTGTCAGCGATTGGCATCATTTTTGAAAAGAGTAGACACACAAATCCAGTAAGTTGCAGATGCAACTTATTCATAATGGACAAAATGTCCCTGCCAGCTGGCATAGTTTATTAGGGCAGCTCTATTGATTGCCTGCAAGGCTGCTACACTCACTTCCATGATAATTCTCTTTACTTTTTTCATAACACTATTCTAATATGAAGACACTGCCAACTAAAATGTCATTTCTATTTTTAGCATGGTGTATTTATTGTGTGTGTGTCTGAGAAAGTGTGACAGCATGCCACAGCCATATTGTGGCTCAGAAGACCTCTTGGCTTATCAGTAATCTGTGGAGACAACGGGCTTTACAAGAAGGACCATAATGCTTTGAATTATAGGTGAAAGCTCCACACTAACTCTGAGAGGTGGTTTTAGAGAGAGAGACAGGCTACCCAACCAAAACCTTTTTGTTTACCCTTTTTTTAAAATCCCTTATTAAGTACCTTGGAGTAAGTACAGTCTTGGGTAAATACTTGCAAGTGGTTCATTGTGCTTGGGACTTTTTTAACTTAAGTGAACTGACCAAAATAGATTCTTACTCAAGAAATCAAAATTTCCCCAGTCACTTAAATAAGTATGAATTTAGGCAGCAAAACAGTTTGCATAAACACCCTGGATGAAACGCAGCCCTGTGCAAGGAATAATAAAAGATCTTTACATTACAGAAGTCCTCAGTAGGTCTAACCTGACACTTCAGAGGTAGGTGAGCTCTGGTTTTTACCGCTGTACAGGATTGCATGTCATCCTGTTAGAATTCTACAATCTGCATGCAGATCATTTTGAATACTTAGCTTACATGAAATAGAGAGACGCCCATAAGTGTTGCTCACAGGAGATGTTTGGACAATACTGCAGTCACTGTGATGCAAGAAAAGCTGACCAAAGCCAGACAAATCAAAGGCTAAGAGTCCAGTCTGTAAATATCAGGGCTCTGAGTTAAGGAAAGACTGTTGGTCTGAACTTCAAACGTGTCAGTTTGTTTGTACATTTGCATGTCACAGTAACCTTCACTTTTTTTAAAGGGCAGCCTTTGCCTGTGAACAGGTTGTGTATCTTTTTTACTGTGACCTTTTGTCTGTCCTTTGCCACCATCTGCCACTGCTCCCATTCTCACAGTCATATTGACTCTGAAGCCATAAACCATAAAGGTACAGAGTCAACTGGAGAAGCTGCAGGAAGCCCCACTGATTTGAAGCACTGGGCACTTGGGACTCCTATCACTGAGTGTTTGCAGAGTTTGTTGCAGACCTTGACCTTCAAATAATAGGAAAAAAGATGGAATATGTACCTGAATGCAAATTATGGTCATCTGCCTACAAATTGTCCTTTGTGTTTATGTTGCTCAAAGTTCAGGTTAACAGTTCTAACGATTTCCTGGTTCTGGCTGAAAGTTTATTATTTACATATCTGAACAGACAGAAACCTGTATTTTTGTAATCTGTATGCAAACCAGCTTCAGCATGTGTAATGCAGGAACTAACAAACCCTAAGCTTTAATGTAGACTGAAACCAAGTGTGTTTTTTTCTGGAATGAGATTACTGCACAGTTATTTATAAATGGAACAATAGATTCATCTGATAGAAACGCTTGGTGTTTTCTATTTAATTGTTCTCATGAAGCTATTCTTGCAATTAGTAACATGCAGACTTGCAAAACTCTAGTCTGGACTAGCATTAAACCAACCTATTTGCATCTGCTTCTGCTGTTGGAGGGCAGACAAATACAAACAAAATGTGACTCAAATTCTATCTTATATAGATTGATTGGTTTTTCTCTTTCTTTATTTTCTTTCTAATTTTGTAACTGCATGCATAGATGATGGGAGACGCACATTACAGTCCTGATTGAAGTAAGGCATAATATTGGCAGGGGCTATGCAAAATGCCCAACATGGTATTAACAAAGCAGAGCAGCTAAGTGCTATGCAAATTGCTCAACATGGTATTAACAAAGCAGAGCAGCTAATTCCTAGTTTACCACGCCTTTGTTATTCCAATCCCCATTGTCTCTTGAACAGAGACTTCAAAACTATTTGGTGCTTTAGCAAGCTGACTGCATGCTCAACAGACACAAGATGAGGTCAGATTTTTTACATTTGTCCTAAGCATGTCCCAGGCATCTATCACTACACCAGACTTCTTTGTGATCCACCCCTCTGCTCTACTTTGATTAGGGTATGAGGAAAAGAAGACAATGGCCTAATTAGAGTTTTTGTTTGGGAGAGCAGATCTGAATCACCCCAACTTTGTGATGGGATCTAGAGCCTTTTACTTCTAGACTATATTCAAGCCAGGTCAGCTGTGATTCAATGATGATACAATGGAAAGGGTGATGGAAAACAAATCTAGACTTTTCCTATTTAAAAGTCAATTAGAAATAAAGAAAATGTGATTACTGTGAGCACTTTTTGATACTGGACCAAGAGTAGAAGCAAATGCAGCCAGTTTGTCCTGACCTACAAGGATGGTAGCAATGCAGTAAAAATAAGTTTTGGGGAAATGGTGACAGGAAAGAACATAATAAGGTCCTCACATTCTACTGATATGTAGAGGCCTTGGGAGATGATAAAGATTTAGTATGTCCTATGGGCCTTGGTTTTGTAACCATTTGAACATCTAGCAATAATGCTATGGAATGACTAATGGCTACATTTAGGCTAGGGACAGAAATTACACATAAACCAGTATAAATGATTGGAAACAAGTTCAAATCTGTAACAGAACAGAAGTTCATTACACAAACTGCTTTCAAAATGGCTGAAACTAGTTTAAGATAAACCTGGATGGATGCAGATTTAGCTGATTTCAGTTAAATCAGTTTATTGAACTTTTGTCCCAGAACCTCTCCAGATTCAAGTTAACTCACAGTCCCCCAGCATCCCAGGATGCTTTGCACCTCTACCATAACACCCCCCCAGGGTGGGCAGGTTAGCCTTGGCCCACGCTGTCTACTCCAGCTGAGCAGGGAGGCATGCTCTAGCATTCCACAGCTTCTGGCCTGGGCCACTTCAGGAATGTGGCTGCATTTCCAGAATCAAAAGAAAGTGTCTGTTCACTTGCTTATTGGTTTAATCTATGCATCTTAGACTAACCTGCAAATTGATTCAGTCTTGGGCTTTTTGACTGTCTGTACTTAGCCATATTGTTGCAATGTTCAAATACCTGTGACATTTATTTTTAGGTTCCAAAGTACTCCCTACCCACAGCATGTTGTTAGATTCTCTTTCTTTTAACTGCTGACAAAAATAAACAGGAAATTCAAGGGGGCGATCCTGGCAGCACAAGGTTGTCTATCCCATCTTGGAGGAAGGGCAGCAAATGGACACAGCAACCCCCTTGGCTCATCAGCGAACTTGAGGACCTCCTGTGCCTAAAAAGAGAGACTTATAAAAGATGGAAGGCTGGAATAACCACCAAGAAGGAGTACTCAGTGCTGGTCCATTCCTGCAGGGAGCGTACCAGGAAAGCCAAGGCTGCAACCGAATTCCATCTGGCTTTACATATCAAGGATAATAAAAAGTCCTTTTTCAGATATGTAGGGAGTTGGAAAAAAAGAAAGGGTAACATTGGACCTCTACTGAAGCAAATGGGACAACTAACTACTGACACCCAGGAAAAAGCCAACCCGCTTAATGGGTACTTTGCATCAGTCTTTCATCAGCCCAAAGGGACTGCCCTGCCTAGCATGACGCAGAATAGCCCGGGTGAGGGTGTATTTATACCCAGCATCAGTGTAGACCATGTAAAGGAACACCTTGAGAGGCTGGACATCTTCAAGTCAGCTGGCCCTGACAGATTACACCCTAGAGTACTCAAGGAGCTGGCAGGTGTCATAGCCCAACCATTGGCAAAAATATTCAAAAACTCATGACACTCAGGTGAAGTACCTGAAGAATGGAAGATGACAATGTGGTACCCATCTTCAAGAAAGGGCAGAAAGCAGATCCTGGGAATTACAACCCAATCAGCTTGACCTCAATCCCTGGTAAGATTCTGGAGAAAATTATCAAAGAGACCCTTCTAAGCTGGGTGATGGCAACATCCTGAGGGACAGCCAGCATGGGTTTGCTGCGGGTAGGTCTTGCCTGACCAATCTCATCTCCTTCTATGATCGGGTGACAGATCACTCAGACAAGGGAGAAGAGATTGGCATCATATATCTGGACTTTAAAAAAGCCTTCAAGCTGGTGTCCCATGATCTCCTCATGGAAAAAGTGGCCAACTGTGGCCTTGGCTACACCACAGTTGGATGGCTGGGAAATTAGCTCTGCGGTTGGACCCAGAGAGTAGTAGTCGATGAAAGTGAATCATTATGGCACTCCGTGACCAGTGGTATCCCCCAAGGCTCTGTCCTTGGACCACTTCTCTTTAACATCTTTATCAACGATGTGGACACTGGTGTCAGAAGCACACTGGCCAAGTTTGTCACTGACACTAAACTTTGGGGCATAGCGTCCACACCTGAGGATAGGTTAGTGACTTCAAACTTGTCAGTTTGTTTGTACTAAGCTGACTTAGATAAGCTTAGTAAATGAGCGGATATAAACCTGATGATATTTAATACCGAAAAATGCAGGGTTCTCCACCTTGGGGATAGGCTTGGCAGTGCTATGCTCACTAGCACTGTGGCTAAAAGAGACTTGGGGGTCATGATTGACTACAAGATGAACATGAGCCACCAATGTGATGTCGCAACTGGTAAAGCAAATAAAATTCTGGCTTCGATCCATAGATGCTTCTCAAGTAAATCTCAGGATGTCATCCTTCCACTGTACTCGGCCTTGGTGAGGCCACAGCTAGAGTACTGCATCCAGTTCTGGGCTCCACAATTCAAGAAGGATGTTGAGAAGCTTGAGAGAGTCCAGAGGAGAGCCACATGCATGATCAGAGGGCAAGAGATTAGGCCTTATGATGAGAGGCTGAGAGCTATGGGGCTCTTCAGCCTAGAAAAGCGCAGGCTCAGGGGGGACCTGGTGGCTGCCTAAAAGTACATAAGGGGTGTGCATCAGGATCTGGGGGAACGTCTGTTCACCAGAGCACCCCAACGGATAACAAGGACAAATGATCATTAACTCCTCCAGGACCATTTCAGGCTGGATATAAGGAAAAGCTTATTTACTGTCCGAGCCCCCAAGACCTGGAATAGACTCTCTCCAGAAGTGGTGTAGGCACCTACACTGGACTCATTCAAGAAATGTTTGGATGATTATCTCGCTGGGATCCTTTGACCCTAGCTGACTTCCTGCCCCTGGATCTTCAAGGTCCCTTCCAGCCCTAATGTCTATGAAATCTATGAAATCAAAGTGGTTGATGAGACTGTGATAGATGAGACGTTGGTTGGAGTGCATAAAACAAACTCTTCTACTTGCATGTAATTCTGAGCTAAACTTACGTGGGTGGGGCCCTTTTGGTGTATAAATTATTGGAAGGAATTATACTTTTTGTACTTTGATTTTTTGTGCACTTCATTGGCTGTTGTGTAGGTTAGTTAACCATGAAGCAGTTCCAGGTCCAAATTTAGATTTTGTGTTAAAAATCAAAGATTTCAGAGCTTACATTCCTGAAAGCATATGGAGGTTATCCTTTCAAAGCTCCATAATGGAATTTGAACACTTCTACAATATTTGCTTGCACACAAACAAGATTTTACCTGTGTGATAACCAAGGATGCTGGTTTTCTATGTTTAAAAATTCAAAATTCCCACTTATAGGTATCAGTTGAACATATTTTTTACTCATATATTTACAATTTTAAACCAATTTGGAAGCCTACCACTGCTTCAATCCTTATAATGCAATAAATTTAAGTACCTATACATTTTGGCATTTGATTTCATTTTTTTAATCAAGGAAAAATCAGAGCTTCCCCTCCCTCTTCATTCACCAGGATGCGAGTCCAGCTGCAGCTTCCCCCCCTGCTCTCTCACACTGCCCTGATACGCTGATGCCCTGCCCCTGTCTATGCCAGGGCCCCTCATTCTCAACCCACAGCTCCCACTGACCCTGCTGGTGCCCTTCACTCCTGACCCACACACCCCCAGCCCTGCTGGTGCCCCTCACTCCGGATCCATTGCCCCCCGCCTCCAGGGCCCCAGAATTCTGTTCCTACAGTGGGAACCTACACAACAGCCAGTGAAGTGCACATGCCCCCTGTGTCCTATTCCCTCCAGCCCCAAGCAGCCCCTTGCAGCTTAGAACTCTGCCAGCTTATAAGGGGAAACCTGCAGTTTTCCAGGCCTTTCTCCTTTAAAGGAGAAGATCCACTTTTTTCCATGTTTTTCTGCAGCAAATGGATAATCCAGATCCTGTTAACCACCTCTTAGCTGATGCATGAGAAACTGAACTGAGGATGTCCAAAGCTAGAAGCTTGGGTTGTTATAGCTTCAGCTAAAAGTCAATTGATGGCTGTAACAGCTCCTAGCCTGTGTGGACTGGGTATGGAGAAAGATTAGACCCATAGACTCATCAGTGGGTTATGCTCTCTCAAACTGCGTCTTGTGGGCCTCATGGCCATAAGCTGAACTTGATAACTCATGGACAAATTTAATGTCAAATGGTGCTGCCGCTTTCTTGCTCTTTCCTGCTACTAAGCCATTGTAAAAGAAGCTGAAAATATCTAAAGGCTTTCAATAGTTTTCTTTGTAAATAGCTTTCTTTGTTTGCAGAGGGTACCACATAATTTGTGGAGGAAAGGGAAGGACACACCGGGCAAACCTCCCTAATAAGTTATGAGCTACCTGAAAGGTTGGTAATCACTGTACTCGCCCTGAAGTCAAATTCATTCTCAAGGCCAGACATATCCTTACAATTTAGACTGCAAATAAATATGATCTTGGCCAGCACCCAGAGGGTGCTTGTGTGTACAGAAATCATGCAAAAGCATAGAGCATCTCCCCATCCACAGAGGATAATGGTGGAAGGAAGAGAAAATTGCCTTGGGACTACAGATAGGTATTACAGATTGGAGCTGTGAGAAGGGTGCTTAAATTTATATTGGCTCAGTCCCAGGAAATGATGACCCTAAGGCTGGGGGAAGCACAAAGGTGGCTTGACACCCATCCCTGAAACCCTTTCCCACTGTGTTGCACAAATATTCTTTCAGTTACCGTTCAGGATCTGTTCTGTGTTATCTGATCAGGGTGAGATGCAAAAACAAAACAAAACAACAACCTAAATGGTAAAAAGTAAGTTACTTTCTTAAAACATTATTTAATTTTAAAATTGATGTTCTAAGGTGCTGACATGTAGGGA
>NW_005841985.1:1910906-1919507 GCF_000455745.1 Alligator sinensis
TTTTATTTAAAAATGGATAGCATTTCTATAATGGATGTAAAGCCGTTTGAAGTTTAAAAGTGATATGTAACTGAAGACTATTATCACTGTATATTTAAAATATTTCATAGGAAGCCCTTTATCACTTTTGACTCAGTTACATGGCATAGTTGTCTTGTACACAGATGCCTGCTACTAATGAGATTACTTTCGTATAGTTGGACATTTTTCATCAGAAGAGGAAAAAATGACTTTGGAATTATTAACTGTCTTTTTTTTTTCTTTTTTTTTTTTACTTCTGTAATAGCCAAATGGAAGAGTTTTCAAATATTTTTGATGCACCAAATTTCAACTCACCTCAGCTTTTTATAAATAGAAACCCTTGAAATAAGAGTGTATAAGAAGTTGGCTCGTCTATGAGCAGTGCTTATTTACCCTATAATGTACTTTTACTTTTCTTTCTTGAAAAGCAGAAAGGTAATCCAACTTGGATAACCAGTAATTATCATCAAAATCGAACATCTACTACTAAAATGACTTAAGTGTATGAATTACTGTGCATCTGAAAACTTGAGACAAATTCCTTGTACCTGATAAAAAGGTTGTAAATACAGTTCCTACTGAATTTCTGTAAGCGTGTGGCATTTTTGATGAAGTCAGCATTGAATACACTCCTTAATGGCATTCTCTCCGAGCCATACTTGGAAAACAAGGAAACTAGGCTCCATGTTGAGAAAAACACAAACCAAGCCAAAACAAACAAACAAAAACATTGAAACAGAACAAAATAAAACAAAAACTGGGAAGAAGTGACTTGTCTTTGATTCCAAGGGATTTGGTATTTTCCCTTCAATGCTGGAAATAAAACCTGTTCTCTGTCTTTTGTCATCACAGGAATAATACTTCAAAGCACACACATCCAGAAGCAAGCTCTGGGCATGTGATCTATGGGACCTCAAGGAAAGGGGAGAGAAAAGGTCCATTAATCTCTACATAAGCATACACCCCACAAGAGAAGGTTATGGGTTGGAACATAATGAAATACCTTGGAAAACATAGACAGTATTATAATTCTAGCATGGGCCTAATACATTTTTCAGGGCCTGAAAAACTACACCAGATCTGTCAGAAATGGGTTTAATATCCGAGTTCATAATAAAAATAAGCATTTTTTGGTCTGTGATTTCATATATACCTACAAACAGCCATCAGTGATCTGAGAGCTAGAATTTGAATTCCAGTGAAAGATATATGGGTGAATATTAGTTTTCCTAGCCTCAATGGTTTCACTCATATGATTCATTTCAGTGTCCCTACATGAGTGACCAAAGAATCCTAAATAGGAAGTAACTAGTTTATCAAATCATAATAAAATTAATGAGTTTTCTCTCTCTCCATAGCACCCATATGATGGACTAATTATAACTATTTATTAATTATAGGAGGGAATGTTTGACTAGTTTGTTTTGCTGTCAACTGGACTTATCATGAATCTTGCATTACGCTGCAATCTTGCAAGTAGCTGCTACCAGTAATAGTGGTTGCAATGATTGAAACTCATTAATTCTTTTGGATTCCCACCTGGGCTATACGTTATGACCTCTAGCAAGTGCTGGCTGAAATGGTTCTTTAGGCTTGGATTTTCAAACAAGTTTGCAAATTAGTTGCCCAACTGCACTGGGATTGGGATCCAAACTCCATTAGGCCTTTTGAAAATATCAGTCTTTTTACCTACATTAAGGTTAAACACCAACCCATTCTTTCTTATATAAAACAACCAATTGTATTAGAGCAGGGGTTGTCAACTGGGGGTATGCGTACCCCTGGGGGTACTTGGGAAGGCCCTAGGGGGTATGCGTGGGCAGGCGGGGATAGAGTGACACCACCCCATGCTGCTGCCTCCCAGAAGCAGTTCTGGGGGTGGGGGCAGCGGAGCCCCTCTGCGGGACATGCAGGTGCCGCCCAGCTAGCCGGATGCAGCAGCGGAGGAAGCTTAAACGTGGCAGCGGCTGCCACCATCCACCACCCCACACTGCTCTGCATCCAGCTGCGCACAACACCCCACTCCCCGACTCCCCTGCATCCAGCTACTGGGGGTACGCTTATTAAAAAAGGTTGAAGATCCCTTTATTAGAGGTAAGTAGTAAAATTCAGACTCTCCCAAGAGAAGCTAACTTTCTCATATGCTGTAGGTACAGAGTCAGCTTCCCCCAAAGGAGGTGGTGCACATTATCCTTGTTTTATATTTTTAATTTAAATTGTACTACATGGGCTCTAGAGGAATACTGTGCTGTTCTGCAAGTATAAAGATTTGTGTTAATCTTAGTGTAAAGATGTTCTTTCACATTATTTCAAGTTTGATTTGTGTTTGTGCACAAACTTTTCCCAATTTACATTTAATAGAATAAGTTCTTGATCCAACAAGGTATAGGTTCCCTGATTGAATATATAATATTAGCTATTAATGTTAGGATACGATCATAGACATTTCTTTGTTTGCTTAAAACCCAAAATTTTGATCGTCTGTTGGATGCAAATAAACTACCCATAGGCACAAGAGTGCTTTAGCGTTTGTTTTTCTGGTTTTCTTCTCTCCTCCTTTCACTTACAGATAAGACTGGAGAAAGATGTGATCTAAGAGGTGCATGATGGCAGTTCAATTATAATATTTAAAATGGTGTAAAGGATAGTGAGTAGGACTCATAAAATTGTATGCAAGGAAGAAGAGAGAATCAAGTGCATGTTTTGACATGAAAATGACTTACATTGTAGCCAATCCTAACATTTATCTTTGAGTTTTCTTACAGTAGCACTTAGTGGGAGCATCTACACATTCATTAATGCACTGTCATTACAGTGCATTAAGTTTAGTACCTGTAATAACAGGTACTAATTTAATATGCTGTTATCAGTGATACTTTGCATTAGCACAGATAAACGCTGTGTGTGTGACGCTTAATGCATACTGGACTAAATCTACTGTGCAGTAATGCATTAGCATGGTTCTTGCCAGCCATGCTAATGCACAGTAGAATTAATCCAATGTGTATTAAGCATCTTATGTAGACACACCCACTAAGTCTTGTAAAAGCCTTAAGCATGAACAGGACTTTGAGAGGCCTTAGCAATATGGGGCTGGAAGAGGCTTTCTGGGTGAACAAATACAACTGTTAGCATCACAGCCACCATGTCATATCATCTCTTTAATAAATTATCAAACTGCATCTCAAAAACAGTTGTTTTTTGTCCATCGCTCCCTTTGAAAGTCTGTTCTGAAACTCATTACTCTATTATGAAGCTTCTACTTTCCAAACTAAATTTCTTCATGCTAGGTATCTAAAGGGTATAAACTTAAATCCAAAACCGGGATCCATAAACGCTGGATTAGTCATAGCAGACTAACCAATCTCTAAGTGCCTACATTGTTAGCACCACTGTCCACCAGATAGTGCTTAGGGGTCATTAAAGCACAATTAACCCTTAAATGGAATGTAAAATATGAATGAAAACAACTCTGTCCTAAAATCAAAGTGTCACTTAAATTCAGACAACTCGCTGTCTTAAAATTCAACAGCTTGGACAACTCGTGTCCTAAATTAAAATGCAGACAACTCAATGTCTTAAATTTGAAGAACTCGGTGTCCTAAAATCAAATTTTTACTTTATAAGTAGAACAAGTATTATCTTACCAGTTTCTATATTGAGAGCGAGAGAAAAAACATTCAGTACAACAATCTGACCCAATCCCAGATTTTACTTTGCTCAGCAGAAAAGACAGCCACTCAGGTCCTGGAAGCAAAGGGTACGTTGTGGGCTGGGAGAGTCCAGACAGGTGTTGAAGGCTGGATTTATGATGATGATGAACTTTCTTGCTCCTCCCTTTTATGCTTTTCTTCAACTTCACTCCTCTGATGACTCTTTGCTTTCAGATTGGTCTCTCTGCAGTCAGCATACTGTCCATCTTTTATCCCATCAGCATATTCCTTTGTCTAACAGATCCAATACAAGCACACCTCTTAATTTGGCCTTTTTCCAGCATCTTACTTTGGGCATTGTCCATTAGTTTTCCTTATCACGTTTCATTAATTTATCCAGTTCTTTCATCCTCTGATTCAGCTGATTAGTGCCAAGTTTAGTTGATTGGAGCTACTAACAAGGCCATTTCTATGTTATGTTAAAGAATTTCTCACAGTCATAAAAAAATAAGATATAATATAATGAGCATGTATGAGCTCTACAAAAACAATTCAAAGCCAACTAATAATAAAAAACAAAAAGTTAATAAGGACAAAACTTAAGCAAAGATTGAATAAGGCTAAAATATAAACAATACTATAAGCAGGTGCAACTTCAAAGCATTAAACATAACAAGCTATCCTAACACCATTTTTGACCCAAAAGTTCCTTCGGCACCTACAGTTCTGCTTCCAGACATGTGAACTACTGCACCAATCCAAGCAGCTAGACATCTATTTCCTGCCTAAACCCAGGAACTAGATGGTGCAGTACCCAGGCTGTATGAGAGGCCCAGTCTAGCAGGCAAGGTCTGAACACACCTAGCACATGCTGACAGGATCAGAACCTCAGAAAATGCTTTCTTCTTAAAACTGAGGGTGGTTTGCTACTTACCTTTAAATGTAACAGCCCATTGGGTAAAGCACTAAATCAGGAAGTAGAAGGAGAATGCTCGGTTTCTATACCTTCCTTAACCAGATGGTGTTTTTAAATACACATCTTCCAGTTCCCAGGACAATGCTGGAACTAGCAGGCAATAACCACTCCCCATCCCTGCTTTCATTACTGCCTATGCAATTTACCACAACTAGTCACTAGGTTTAAAAAAAAAAAAAGAAAGTCCTGGGCATAGGGACCAGAAACCTGAACCTCCCTCTTCCACCTGACTGTCCTGACCATTAAGCTAGATTCAGGCCTCCTCCTGTGTTCTCTCTTCCTGGTCCCATTAATCTTGCATCCTTTCTACATCAACAGGAAGACCACAGTACACCACCACCCAGCCAACCCTGTAGTCTAATCATTAGGGCACTGTCATGGGAGATGAGAATTGTGAGTTTGAATGCCTTCATACAGAGGAGATCAAAGACCCTGGATCTTCCACTTCCTGGGTGAGTGACTAGGACATTATAAGGACACCTCCTACCATTCTTTTGCTTTTATTTAATTTCTGTCCAGCTCTTTCAAAGAACAATTGCAGGCACCTTCCCTCTCGAGAGAAATCTGGGATCTGTATCCAGAGTACAAGAAAGTATCTGCTAAACCAGGTGGCTAAACTTCAATAAGGTACCTTCCTGTGCTCAGTTTCTCCTGTCTGTAGCTCTTAGCAGCACACAAATCAGGGCAGGTATTTTGGATAGCTCTTTTTAGGTAACTAACTCTTCCCATACAGTGCATAAGTAGCATAGGTGCCTGACTCTGGGTTTTGAATTTTAATGGGCAAGGTGTTTTAAAAATGAAATTTTTAATGGAATGTGGTGCTACCCAAGCTTTTTTTTAATTCAGTCTAGCCCTGTATTAGATATCTTGTCAGCAACCCATAAGGGGTCTCTCAGTAGGTAAAAAAAACTAATTCTTCATAAGCCACAAGACCACCAGAGATGCTCCAGGAGCAGTTGTGAAAAGTAGTGAGCTGAAAGAGCATGAAGTCAAGGAAAGGAAGGGAAAAGAATTTGAGGGAACAGGTTGTGACTATAATATTGGTGAGTAGACTAAAGAGTGACAACAGCCAGAGAAAAGGCTATGTACTCAATGAGGGATGACAAAACATGCAAAATAAAGTTTTTTATCCTGTACTTGCAATATTCTGTTTCTTTTATATTTACCTTTAACCCCAATTACCTTGTACTTTAAAAAAATGTCCTCTCATCATTGGCACTCAAATGTCAGTGCTTAGCTCAGAGATGATATCATGCTAGGGCTGTAAAAGAAGGAATGTGTGGTTTTGTACTTCCCTGTACAGGCTTTGGTAAAGTCATTTTTTGAACCATATTCACCCTGGGTGAAATTCACCCTTAGGCAGAAAGGCCATGTACCACTGAAGTCCCAATTAACCCACACCCCCTCCAAGATTTAAATACAACTTAGGTGATGTATAGGGCTCGTGTCTGCCCTCTATACAGGGTCAAATTTCTCACTTGGTAGCTACTAAACCAAAGACTCTTTTCTCAGTACTTCGGCATTCAGCCCCCAAGCACACCTGTGTACTAGACATAAATGTAAACCAACCCTCCAGCAATGTGAAAGCATGGATCCAGATCCAGATCTGGAATTTGCAGCTTGGGCTCACTTTCAGCCAAGCACTCATAGCCATACTTGAAATGGGAACTCTGCATCATTGGCTTTCTTGAGAGTGCTCTGCTGCATTGTATATCCTACCCGTGTCCTAACAGTATGCCTATATTGACAGACGGGTGCTAAGGTGCCTCTCTTCCTCCCACACAGGCCATGCACAGTAATCCATTCTACACTGGTCTAGACTTGTCATGTTTTTCCTCAAGCAGTGGGTGAGCAGCTACTGAATACTTCTGTCAATCCATGTAACTACCAACACAACCTACACAGGAACTAGTGCCTGGATGAGCTGACAGAAGCAAGCAGAGGCCAGTTTTTCTGCATGAAAAGCTTTGGGAAAATGGATAAGAAAAATAAGATAGAAAATGTAGGGGGAAAAAAAAGACTATGAGGTTGCTTGTGCATTGAAAAACTTTGAAAAGTGGGAAGAAAGCAAGGGAAAGAAGAATGAAGAGAAGGCAGAAGGATTAGAAAAATTATGTTGGTCATGATTCAAGGGGGAAGAGAAAATAGGAGGTAAAAAATTGGGGGATGGGGTGCCAGGAAAAAAAATTAATCAGACTATGGAACAGGAAACATGCCACAGAGAAGAGGAGCAAGAGAACTAAATCTGGCATGAAGAAATTAGGAAAATATGCAACAGAGGAAGAAGAGTTACTCTTCAGAGGAATAAAGGATCCTCAGGATGCAGAGAATATATGAGAGCAGCATGGTATAATATAAGGAAACGATGAATGGGAATGGGGTTGTAATTAATAAATATAAAGAAGAAGAGAAATAAATCACAAATTAGTACCTTTCTTCATTCAAGTCCCTACACTTTGCTGTACTGCCCTGGCTCAAAAGAGGAAGCTGAAAGGAAAGACATGTCCCAGCTGTCCTTCAGGCTGGGGTGCAGTTGGAGAATCTCCCAAATGATGGTGGCTCTAGAAGACAACACTTGTTTTTCCATTTAAAATACTGCTGTTACCCCCCCTTCCAGGACTTGCACATCAACGTGCCTGAATGTTTAGTAAGCTAAGCTGTGTGTTTGTTTAAAAAAAAAAAAAAAAGTGGGGATCTGGGGGAACAGGACTGAAGACAGAGAACTGCGAAGGAGATGAAGTAGACTGGAACTTTTAAATAAGTCAAAATAAATTAATTACCCAGTATTTATTCAAATGTAGTAGGATTTGGACATTGCCTTACTTAAATTCAGCTCACAAAGCATAAAGTAGCTGATTTGTTATAGAGATTTCACAGAGAATAAAATAAATGGTAACTAAACTATAATTTTTATCATGAGATCATAGGGGCAGGTGTTATTTTCGACAAAGTACTTGCTAAATTGTTAGACTAGACCTCACCAGCTTGAGCTGAAACCTGAGCGGACTTACACCAGAGGGTCACAGCCAGAATTCCGGTAATGTGCAGACTTAACTGTTATCAGTAATCTTTTACCTTTCCTTTGAAGGTAATCTAACCATCAGTTTATTCGGAGGTGAGTAGTTTGTCTTACAGCTTCACAGAGAAAAGCGAAACTGTCATTAGGGTAAAGTCTAACTGGCTGGTGTGTGTACGAACTGATATCTCATCTTTTGAAGTACAGAGCTGTAAGGGCTCACGGAAAGAAAAATGACAGCTTCAGTTGATCTTTTCGAACATTTCCAAAAAAAAAAAAGTAATTAGCTTAATCTCTGCTGCATAAGTGGGACTTTTCCTAAACCTTTACAATATTCAAGAGGAAATGCTTTGAAAGCATTCACTTCACTTCCACAAAATCTTGAAATGAAGCTAACCTTAATTAGCCTGACAGTACAAATAAGGAGATGAAACAATTGTACTGATTGGAGGTGAGGGAAAAAAAGACACCATGTTTCAGCTTGCCCTGTTTGTATGTCCTCTCTTATTCTGAAGGACATAGAACTTAAATTTCAGTCATTTAGCATCTGTTTCATCCAGGGTAAGTTGCTTTAATTTAGCTCCTACTTACTGCAGGGTAGGACCAGGCACATGAAATGATTGCTGATGCATTCTCACAAGCAGTAAGTCCTCTTTCCACTTTAAAATCAGTGTAACTATTAGATACTGGACAGATGAATCAGCCATTTTGGAGTAAGGATGGCCATATGAACAGGTAAATGAATCAGTTCAGAAAAATTGAAAAGCTACCAATGCTTCTTTTCAACTTTTGAACTACATTTTTTGCAATGTTCTATTAAAACTGGTTGGGATCTGAGGTCTGTAGATCTTAGCCATTCAATAAAACACCTAAGTCCATATCATACAAATATAAGAGGAGGAGGGGCTTGCCCACCCTTGCTCTCCTTCCATCTA
>NW_005841985.1:1919517-1934503 GCF_000455745.1 Alligator sinensis
TGTTGATTCCAAACCTTGCGTCTTTTGTAACATGGGTCACTATATAAAAAAAACCAAACAAAAAACAACCAAGAATCACTACATTAAAAAAAAACAAACCAAAAAACTAGGAAGAGTCTAACTGTACACTCAATCTAAGTTGGAACAGATAGTAGAGTTAAGCAGACACATATACTAGATTAGCAAGACAGATATTAGACTTGAGTGGCTACAATCAGTCATTTGAAGACAGTGCAGCTTTATCTCTCTTTTATAGCTTAACAACTTGAATATTTCTGCAGCAACAAATACCAAACCACTCAAACATCTATCTGTTATTTTAAAAGAGATTGCAAAATGATGGAGCTGCCAAATATGAATAAGGAAGAATGGAAGGAAAGTGATTCCTTTAGTTAATTAGTCAATGTACAAAATTTACCATTCCAAGAAAATTTTTATAATCCATTCTAATAATAGGTTCTACCATAGCTCAGAAATCAGTGAAATGTCTTAAAAATATATCAGTAGTGGAAGCCTAATGATTAATTGTGCTTTAGAAATGTCAGCTTTACTAAAGCTTTGCTTTCATGCTTGAGTTCACACCCATTGTTAGGCCCCATATCAATGTGACTTGAACCATGAGAGAAAAGTTGAAGCAGATCCTCTTTGCAGCGTGTCCAAATTTAACTTAAGTTCCTTTTCCTACAATACAAAACACAATTAATTTTTCCTGTGGGCTAATAAGATGTCTAAAATGAGTGGAATATGCCTAATCATATCAAAGGATCACATATGAAGAACATAGACTGTGCAAGAGCCCATCATCAGAAGCCCAGCCCTCATCATCCTACACCCAGATGGAAACTTTGATCAGTGTAACAACTGTTTGCTTTCAGTGGCCAATACAGTTAGAATGCTCTGAAATAGATCAGACTCCTATCACATGGAAATGAGTGTGTGAACAAAGTTTGCAGATGCAAAAGTTGTATATATAGGTTGGCTATTGGTGAGAAATGCCCAATCAGCTTTCTAGCCTAACCATAATTCCTTCATATTCAATTGTGTTAAAAGTGCTTGCGGGGGGAATGCAGGTATTCAACATTCAAATAGCCCTTCATAACCAAAATCCAAAGAAACACACAAGCTTTGCATATTTTCGTTTTATGCCTACAATGCTGCAAGTATATTAAACAAGCCTTTGAACTGATATTTGGTTACCTTTACAGCTTTCTGCATGTGTAATCAATACAAGATCAGCAGGCACAGATTAGATACCTGCCTTTGTAATTTTTTTTACTTTTTTTACTTGGTGGGATACATTTTTGTTAATGCCTTTCCTATAGTAGCATCACAAAAGAAAACAAACAGTCTAGATATAACTCAAGTACCTGTACTAAATACTAAACTCTTGTAGGTATTAACCAGACCTCCAATTGTTCCAAAAAGGACATTTCTCATGTCCTTTACCCTGTGAGCAAGGAACATCATTAACATAAAGAAACTCTTATGATTCCTCTGCAGAGAACAGGGCAGGACATAGACATACATTCTAGGCCACAAAACAATATTCTGTAGGGCCTTCCATCATCCTAGCAAATTCATTACCCCATGAATTACACCAACGTTATAGTAATAGCCTCTGAACACAGCCTAAAGTGTCACACCCATGTTGCAGGCCAATGGAACTTGTCAACTAAAACGTTTTTGAAATGTGTATAAAGTGTTAGAAAAGGTGTTGAAATTCTTAATTCTTTTTCTTCACTATTTATAAAAGTAAAATTCTCTGCTTCTAGTCTTGGTGTATAAGAGTCAAAGTAGCAACTAACAAAGTGGTCAAGTATTAAAAATAACCTTATTGTCCCAAGAGCAAAAGAAAACTGTCAGCAGGTTCCTCCTTCTGGTGGAATTTACTAAGTGATAGAGATTTATTCCATTATGGGGGAGGTTACTGAGAAGGTTGGGTGATGGCAGATCCCTGGATTCCTACCAATTACCTAACTATCTAGTTTAAGACCTTTGTATTTCACATACAGTGGGTGTGTCTACACGTGCAATGAAGGTGAAGCATTAAACTCCGAAGCAGTTGGAACCAGAGTAAACTATTCTGGGGCACAGAGTCTACATGTATGCCCAGGACAGCAGCTATTTGAGCTAGGACAGAGCAGGCCCAGGCTGGCAGGGAACACGGCGGATCAGCCCTAGGCTCCAGGTGGAGGTGTCGGGCAGCAGGGGGGCTGGCTAGGGCACGAGGCTGCTGAAAGTACAGAGCCATGTATCTAGGCAGCTGGCAGATGTCTGGCCCCTGCCTGGCTGGCCAACTGGGTACAATTTACATCTGCAGTCAGTGTCTACATGTGGATTTAATTACCGTAAATTATCCTAATGTAAGACAATACCATGAGGGACAGTACTATTTTATGGTGGCATGAATTAGTTTACTGAAGCCTAATGCCATTGCACGTGTAGATGGTGATGCTTTACTCGACAGCTAATTAGTCTACTCTGCAGTAAAGGGTATGTGTAGACATGGCCACTGAACACTGCTATATATGGTCAATGACAAAACATAGGTTGAGCACCACTGTCTTAAACAGGATTAAAAAAAATCCTCTAAGTAAGATTTTAAAAGCGATGAAACTAGTATGAAACCCTTTCCCAATTAATTTAATGGGAAAATTCCCATTGATTTCAATGAGGTTCATGATGTCATCTGTATAATTTGCTAAGAGATGAATAGGAAGGGAATATAGTAGTATGGTAATAATTTAGTTGGAATGTAACCACCAAGGAAAGAGAAAAACATCCCAAAAAGACTATAGGAGTAACAGAATTAATAAATAAAACATTTTAAGTTAAATCTTCCTTAGTGTTTAATAACAAATATATGTATTATGTGAAATAATCTGTGGAAGAATCTCCAAAATGAACTGATGGAAGCTCCATCCCTTGGGACCTTTGAAATCATATTGACCAAAACAGTAGAAAATGTACTGTTGTGAGCAATCCTGAACTGGGAGGAGTATGGGCTGGGTGTAGGAGTGGAAGTATCTTTCTACTTTTAACTTTACAATAAGTATCTAAAATCAGCCACACCTAAAACTTGGAGTTGTCTGTCACTAATCACAATGTCAACAAACTTGCTGTGACTAATGGTGGAACCACAGTAGCTAAGGATGGAAGAGTCTGCTTAGGTCATCTAGGCCAAGTCTTAGCCAATGCAGGATTGAAAATGTAATCATAAGTAGCATTTTCTATTTAAAGCACAGGGCTGGGTGTCAGAAGAAAAGGATCTATTTTTAGTACTGCTTCTAACTTTCTGTGTGAGCTTGGCAAGCCATCTGATCTTTCTATACCTGTACTTGGGCATCTGCAAAATGAGTTTAATATTAGTCACCTGCCTCACAATGAAGCTGTGTGGCTTAGGACATTAATTAGCCTATGAAAGCCTTGCTTGAGATGAAGGGGCCCAAATTTGCCACATGCTTAAAGCTAGTCCTGAAAATACATCTTCTATTTGTCCTTCCCACACACTTTCACAAAGCTTAATGTAATATGATAAGCAAGTTGAAACAGTTCTGGAAGTTTTTCATATATAATCTATGAATAGTTTTTGATTCCTGCCAAGAGTGCTCCTTGCTTACTATTACAAATTTCAATTTTTGCTTTTTAATTACATTAGTCAGTTAACATGAATTTGAACATTTGTAACAGTCAGTTTAAAAAAGCTTATGTTTAATTGACTCATTTTTACTTTCATTTAATTTCACTGGAAAAAATTGCTTTCAAATTATCGTTTAATAATTTGAAAATAATTTAGTGTAAGTTAACTGGTTGAATTACATGCAACAAAGCAGGTACTTTGCATTAATTAAACATCAACTGATTATTAAATACAAGACTTACTCACTGAGTTTAGCTCTAAGATTTGGCTTAGAAAACAGAGAAGATGCATGCCAAAGGAAATGTTACCTACAATGCTGATGCTTCTCTTATAAATGTAATCCCACACACATACTTGATTGACCTGATTTCAACCCTGCAGATTACAAGGTAATTGTAGTTATGGTAAAATATTATTGCTGGCCATTTTTTGAGAGCTTCAGTTTTTTAAAAATATATCAAAGACATTTTTATTCTAACAGTAGGAATGAGTAGTGTATCATCTTTGCAATTTTCCATTACATATTCCTCGCATTGTATCATATTAGCCTAATAAAAATGTTATCATAAATGATAGAGAGTTCTTAATCCTGTTTTATTGGCATTGCATTATAGTCAGCTTGTAGGATAATGTACCAATGTAAAAAATGAAAGAAGTTTTATCATCATAACATTTGTCATATTAGTAATATATAAAACTCTGAGTTTTTAGAAGTTTCATTTTTCAAGTCTTTTTAAACCTAGATTGAACAATACTCTGGGGACCTTACTGGATAAAGCTGTGAAGTAAATAATGGGAGAAGAAAAGGACAATTTTCCCATCTCGCAAAGGTTTGAGATTTCAAAAATGTTTCTTTTCTCCATTAGGGTGAGCACCCCCCTAAAAAAAACAAAGCCAAAACAAACAAACAAAAAAAACCCCTTTCAAGGTTTTTGTGGAAAACCAGAGACAGAGAGAGAAACAAAACAGAGACTTCCAAGGTACCTTGTGTAAAGCAGTACAACGAAGAGAAGAAAAGGACGTCCAGCCTAGGGTTTATGACACTCACTGGAATGTAGGTGACCCAGTTTCAAATGCAATTTGTTGTTCTAGAGTGTGTTTCTCTCTACATCTCTCCGGTTTTGACCAGAAATTTCATCCTGCTCCTAGGAAGCCTTTGCAGATGAAAGTGCCGTTGAAACGGCTGTATCCTGCAAAACATTTAGTTGCTAATGAATTATCATTTCGTGATTTAAAAAAAAAAAGTCCCAAAAGCTGGCTGTACTAAAAAGTCCCTCATTCTCTCTCCTTCTACAGAAACCTTTTAGGCAAGTGAGTATAATGGATTTGCAAATTTATTTCATTACAGAAAAGCATGGGTGGTAAGACAGCTGAACTACCATAGCTCCATTAAGTCAGTGGAGTGGCATTGATCTATGGCCAACTTGGAATCTAGCTCAAAGTGTGATAAAGTGAGGCATTTCCTCCTACTTAATTTCTTATGCTGGCTCTACCATTAAAGATTTCAAAGACTAAGGGTGTAATAAGTAGGTCTATAACAGTTTATTAATGATAACTATTATGATTAGTTGTGATACCTTTTCTTAGAAATGAGCCCAGTATGTGAAGTCCAGTTCTCCAAATCCCTTCTGATGTGGGGATTGGAGGCATGTTGTGTTTCCCTGTCCATCTCACTCAGATAGTCCATCCAGAGGTATCCCTAGGGGTCTGTGGGACCCAGGGGGGTGGGGTGGGGGTAGTGAATGGGCAGAACTGGTGGAGTGGTGGGGGCAGGGGGGAAGAGGGGTGGCGAATGGACAGCTCTTGGCAGCAGCAGCACATGATGGCCGTGGCAGGGCCTATGCGGCACTGACCAAAGTGCGGGGCCCAGGGCAGTCGCCCCAATTCTTCCCCTCCCTAGGGAAGGCCCTGAGTCTATCAAAACCTAATTATTTTTTTCAAAAATACACATAAGAATGAATTTTCTAAGGGTTTTACAACTTCATTAGAGTCCAGATTAAAATTTGCAAACTAGATAGGGGGAGATATAGATATAGATATCTATATCTATATATATCTGCAGGAAACAGCTGTCGGGGATTGCTAAGGTGCTCTGGGTGTTTGCTGCAGCTTTAATTTCAAAGGGTGCCACTTCTTTGTTCAGCAACACAGGACTGTGGATGAGCGCCATCCACTCAGTGTCCTTTAAAGCAAAAGAGCAGCAAACAGCTGATGGCTCATCTTTAATTCAGTAACCTGCTGAAAACAGAGTGGGTTGTAAAAGCAACTTGATATGGTCTGGGTTCGACTGTATTAGTCACTGCTTCGGTGTCTCCACAACAAAGTTTCATGCTTATGGCCACTCAGTGAAAACTATACTATAATGCTTCTCATTCATCAGCAAATAGGAGTTTCTGATAAGAAGGCTTCAGCAATTCACTACTGTTCACTATGTCTTTTGGGAAATGCCATTAAATTCACAGATTTTATGCAGGTCCACACACAAGAATTCAATTGCGGTATTCAGTATTGCAAATTCTATTTGAATATACAAGAAAAATTAGGAATTTCCACAATCATTGTAAAGTGGACAATATTAATTAAACAAACAAATAAATAAGGCAGCTGGCGTTAAAACATTTTTTTCATGTGTCCAAATGAAAGTGGTATTTCTATTTCTCTTCGATTGTTTATATTAAATTAGCACCTAAAACATATTCTAAGTTGCATACCAGCACACCTGCAAGACGATAGCATTCTAAATGAGTGCTATAAATGTGCTTTTATTATATAGGAAAGTAATTGAAAAGAGGATTTGAGTGATGTAATCCTCTTTGTAATTTGATGATATTATTAGAGTGTTTTATGTTACACTGTAGTTTTCCTTTGAAGTTTTAGTCTTCTGCCATCAACATAAATATTATGAGAAGGCGATTTTTTATATGGGAAATCAGTACAAATTCTATTAGCCTATATAAATCAATCAAACTTTCTCAGTGAGCAGTGGTTACTCAGAAAAAAACTTGGGGTACAATATATTTTCTGAAATTGAAGATAAGTACATTTCCATTAGTTTGACGGGGGGAATAAACTGTATAAAAACCTGTACTTTATCTTACACTGAGCGTTTTTAATAGTAGGTGGTACATTTGTAATTAAAGTGCAATTAAATGTTGCACTTGTAACTGCTAAATATAGCAGCAAACCAAGCCTACCCTCTGCTTTTTGTATTGCAGAGTAAAAAATATATATGCAAAGATGAGTATATATATATTAAAGGATAAAATTCAAAGCTATGTGCTTTAACATGCCCACACAGGTGACA
This sequence comes from Alligator sinensis, assembly GCF_000455745.1. NCBI lineage: Eukaryota > Metazoa > Chordata > Crocodylia > Alligatoridae > Alligator > Alligator sinensis. Next base: position 1,926,462 of record NW_005841985.1, read on the forward strand.
CGTCTGTGATTATAAAAATACACTATCGGGAGGTGATTTTTAGAAGACATATGGAAAGCTATCATACATTGCCTTAGTGTAATCAGTTTGGGAAGTCCACCACATTCTGAGGCTTCACAGGTAGGTATATTTTAGACACATTTGGAATGAAAAAAGGTAGGATTAGTCCAAAATTAAATTTATAAATTTCAGTAAATTATTTCCACAGGCTCCACCCCAATAGGACCCAAGTACAAATTCTGTAACTTCTCATTTCATTTCTAGTTGTGATGGGTGAACATGGCACTTTCACTCTACCTCATCCCAAGTTTCAGTTTGACTTTGGGGTTCAAACAAACCTTAAGATTTAATATTGAAACACTGTTGAAACTCATCTGCTTTCCTATCCAAACCACTGATTCTACATTATTTTGAGTCATTCCAACTGGCCCCAAGTTTGTTCAAAATATGTGTGAACTTTAGCAATCTCTTTAGCAAATGCATTTTGAATTTGTCATAGTACACCAACTCGAGCTAGATTCATGTGATTTTAGATTTCACGATGGGTCTCTCAGAATTCTAAATTTCATGGCTAGGGACAGAAATTACACATAAACCAGTATAAGTGATCAGATATCATAGACACTAGGGCTGGAAGGGACCTCGCGCGATCATCGAGTCCAGCTCCCTGCCCAAGGACCAGTTCAAATCTGTAACACAACAGAAGTTCAGTGCACATAAACTGCTTTTAAAATGGGTGAAACTGGTTTAACATAAACCTAGTGGATGTAGTACCAGACTTAACTGATTTAGGTTAAATTGTTATATTGAACTTCTGTTCCAGATCTCCTTCAGTTTCAAGCTAACTCACAGTCCTCCAGCATCCCAGGATGCTTTGAACCTCTCCCACAAACCCAAGGTGGGTAGGCTAGGTTGGGTCCAAACTGTCTGTTCCAGCTGAGCAGCGAGGCATGTTCTAGTGCTCCCTGGCTTCTGGCCTGAACCAACTGAAGGCATGGGACTGCATTTCCAGAATCAAAAGTGAATAGCTGTTCAACTGCTTATCGGTTTAATCTACGCATCTTAGACTAACCTGCGAAGATTGAATTGTTCAGTCTCAGACTTTTTTTACTATCTGTAATTAGCTCACAAGTTCTTAGAGTCCACTTACTATGCTATTATTCAGGAAAAAAAGAACTTCAAGCCACAATTGAGATGTGCTGCACCCTTACTCAAACCTCCAGGGCAGGAGGTATATCAGAAGTTCCAACACTTCTGATATCAGCAAGAGCAGAATTTGGCATCTATCATATTAACTGATATTATCATTTCAATTTTTACATCATGCCTAATTGAGAAGGAAAGCCCCTGAACTAGAATTGCAGTATCAAGGGGGGACATAGTCAGTAAATTATTCAGCCAGCTGGGGAAAAAAATCTATTTTTTTAAATGAAAAAATGTCTTTTTTCGCAAAGAAAATTTTTTTTTTTTTTTTATTGAGACCTTCAGTTTTTGTGGATTTTTGAGGAGAATTATAAAAATAAATCCAACTCATTTCAGGTATGAAAGGCAGAAGAAGAGACAGAAATAAAGAACTCAAATGAAAAGCTTTGTATTTTCACTTTGGGGGAGGGGAGCATAAAATGCATTCCATGACCAGCTCTAACAGTTAAAAGTATATGCATTTATTTGAAACAGAATGCATAATAAAGTACCATGGGCCACCATCATGAGTGACAGTATGGTCCTCATCTCTTCAGGGAGAACAGCAGAGGCACTAGATACAGTTCAGGAGCACTGCTTCAGTGTCCCCTATGACACATTGTAAGGCACAGAATAACTGGATCAAGCCCAGCCTAGATCACCCTTGTCCCCTTCAGTCTCCAGCTCTCTCCCCCTCTACAAGGCATCCTGAGGTGACTGGGTTGCTGCAGGACAGAAGGACTGTTTCTGTTTTAGAGGAAGAGAACCCCCACTGCATTGATATTCCCTAGAGGGGGGCCTATATCTGGCTTGTGGATCCATTGTACCAGCCTAACTTGAGAAAATGATCTGAAGTACATTATAGAGCTAGGGACTTAACCAAGCTTTGTTATAAAGCCATGCCATTGAAACTTCTGTGCAAGTGAATCAGGCCCCAAATTCTTTTTCTCCCACAGATGATATATTCTACAACGTTCCTCACTAGGTATGCTTTGTAGATCTAACACTTCAACATTGATGAAATGAAACAGGATAGTGCTTCAAAATGAAATGAAACAAAACACTGTCCCTTCAAAACGGCAAAATGGACATTGAAATGAAACAGTGATGTTTCGTACAGCCCTATTGTGAAGTTGCCTGAGTAGCCCTGGTGCTGGGTAATGCATCTCACTGCTACCTGCAGCCCCAGGGTGGGCGGGGTGAGTCCCCATGAGTCCAGAAACTGCATCAAGGAGCAGGGGCAAGTGTCCTGCAGAGGGGCTCAGAGACTGTCCCCCCCCCCATGCTAAGGGGTGGAGGGCACCAAACTACAAGTTTGCCCAGGGTGCCATTTTCCCTAGGACTGGCTTTATATATAACCATAATCATAAAACTAGAGACTAAACTCTGCATCTGAATATTGTAGATTTAAAATAAGATGCCCAGGTTAATCCTACAGTCACAAAGCAATTGTGATTGTCTAGTATTTACAGCACTCAGTTTGAAGTTGCAGCAAAGTAGGTTTAGATTGAATATCAAGGTAAGCTGTGGTTAAATTAATCTCTCATTTATGCTTACCACATATAAGGGCAAAAAAGGCCATGACCAGATACACAAACAGAGAAGCACACACATTAAAGAAAACTCAGAGAGGAAATGTTAGTACAAGTCAAGATTTGGCTCTAGATATCATTTGCAATGTACCCAAAGTCTACCCCAGGGGGAAGGTGAGCATGAGATTGAGGGGAAAAAAAGTCAGTATTCACCACACATGGATTTTAAAGCAAAATATTAGTGGAAAAGGCTTCACATACCCCTGTGAGGGAAGGAAACAATATTATCCCCATTTTTTAAAAAGAGACAGCAAAGCCCAAATGCTTAAAGGACCTGCCTAGAGTCACACAGCAGTCTTATGCTAGAGCCAACACTAAAGCCCATAGCTCTTGATAATGTGGAAATGTCTGTATGTACATGCAGACAAGGCTGGTGGCACAGTTAAGCGCAGGCAAGGAAGAGAGTGGCAAAGCAAAGATTTCTGTTTGTCTGGGGGGTTAACATTAGAAAGGCAGAGTGTGTGTCCTCAGACTATGAGTGCAAACGAGGACAAGAAGGGAACAGAATGAAAGAAGAGTCTGAAGAAGACAGAGGAAACAGGGAAGAGAGAGAGTCAATGGGAGTATTTTAAAGAAGAATAGGAAAGATGGAGGAGGAAGTGAAAAGGAACTGGGATTATGAGGATAGAGAAGAAGCCCAGAGAAAGAGGCTGGAGGGTAAGGAGCAAAAACAATGAAATACTAAATCTACGGAGAAATTAGACAAAGAAAGCCCACTAATTAAAGGACAATACAACACAACAGAGGTGTTTCAGTGAAAGTAAAAAATAAAAGCTGGTACGAAGAAAAGAGAAGAATGAAAGGAATCTTACCAGCTATGAACATCTAGCAGCAACGTACTTTGAAATAACGTCTTCCTAGATTTACGTGGATACACGGGATTCTGGAAAACTGAAGGGGACTAATCTATGGGATGCTAGAAAGATGTTACCAAGGAAGCTTTTTTCTCTCAGTCCTGGCCTACTCTTCTAACCCCATTCTGTGCATGCCGGCCCCACCCTGATTCCTCATTTCCAGCACTTTCTTGCTCTTCCCCACTGTTTAGGATAATCCTGCAGATCTGCATACTGGATCGTATTCACTGTCAGATGAACCTTGTTGCTTAAATCCTACAGTGTTTGGCAGGGAGATTTAGACAATTTTTTTCCGATTTCTCCTCCAGGTTTCCATGCCCAGGAGAATGTGTAGAAGGGCCTTTTTTCTTCTTTGTTTTTCTTTGTAGAAAATACTGTATGCATTTTAGAGCAGGAGGCATCTGTCCTTTTGTTACATGATGCCAAACATAAAGCTTCCCACCTCAGGTCATTTAGGAATGCCTCCAATATAATTATTAGTACATTATAATTATTAGACATCTATTTTTTCATAAGATTAGATTCTAATCCTTCCTCCCCGGTAATGATGCACAACTTCATGGTTTTGCTTGAGGAAGCAGAAAAATGGCATGACATGTCACTCACTCCAAAAATACAATGATTTAAGAAAAGATTTCACTCTCCCTCTGGTGATGCTTCACAAACTGTTCCATCTGTGCAACAAAGCACTGTGCACGAGGGGTGATTTCAGTGGAGATAGTGTAGCTGCCAAAATGTCTCTTGATTCTCTCTGTAGAACTCCTAGACTGAGGATCTGATGATGCACTGCTTCCTCCACCCTATCCAAAAATGTACCCATAGAATAAAGGCGAGCAACTTTAAAGTGGGCACCTAGCTTTTTGTAGAGAGAGATCATGGCTTCTACCATCTTACCAGAGAGAAATTACTGATGTTCGCAATCTCAGGCTTGGACCCTGTGGAGACCCATTGATAGCTCTCTTCTTCTCTCTTAACTGCCTCCTAGCTGAATTCACTCTGGTTAGCTAATGTGTTGAAACACTGAAAAATCCAGCCTGGGCCTGCTGTTTTAGATCCAGAGCACATCAGTAGTTTCAGCATTCACAGCTGTCCAATTTGACACTAGATGCAGCACAGCAGGGGATAGAGTCAATCCTTTCTAAGAGCAGCTTAGGAAGCACCTGGTTAACAGCATGAGTTTAATTATTAAATAAATTTTACAGCTTGAGGTTAAGAGGTTTTGTTTACTTGTTTTTGTTTTCTGGGCTGATTCATTTTGGAAAGAAAGCAAGGCAGATTTTTCTTAGTTCCAATGCAGAAAATTTAAAAAGCCTTAGTCTAATATGTGGGCCATAGGCTGTAGCCATGATACATGATATCTCAGAGAAGTTAGGCAGTTACTTAAAACCATCTTTCTCCTTGTGGCATGAAATGAATGGGATCTGCTGGTTGAGTCCTCAGAAGACTTGAGGCATTCAGCTAGTCTCTTCTGCATTTCAAGAAATGCCAGAAGAAAAAATAGAATGATGTATCTTGCTGAAGAATGTTTCCAAGGGGGTAACTTTAGTACAGCAGTTCTAGATTCTAGGACTTGAAATAAGAAGGAAAAGGTATTGCAATCAGTCATCTTGCAACATTGTACTCAACAGCTAAGTACAGACAGTCAAAAAGACGAAGGCTGAATCAATTCACTCTTTGTAGGTTAGTGTAAACTGCACAGATTAAATTGTAACAGAAGTGAACAGTTATTTACCTTTGATTTAGGGAATGCAGCCACAGACCTACAGTGGCTCAGGCCAGAAGCCAGACTCTCTGGTTTTGTGTTCACTTCCTGTTCCTGCTGCCCCCCAAGGTCTCTGGGATTTGCAGTCCAGAATTACAGCAGCAGAACTCTGCAGACTTACTCATCATTGCCTCTTCCTGCTTACAGGTGCCTCTGGGATTTGTAGTCCACAGCTGCAGCCAGCATCAAGTTTGAGTGAGGGAAGGGACATTTAACACCCTTCCCTGGCCCCAGACCCCAGCTGTGGTTTGCCTGGGGGCAAGGGGGCAGTTCCCCTCTGTAGTCTGGGCTGCATCCCCAGCTGGGCTTGCCTGCCCCCTGCCCATCCCCTTGTCAGCCAGCCCTCACTGCACAAGCTAGGGAGCAGAGGGGTGGGCCAGCCCTCCTTTCTGGAACAGACAGCCCAGCCCAGGGCTGGAAAGCAAGTTGGGGGGACAGTAATTTAACTTGAACCAGGAAGGGGTCTGGGATAGAAATGTCATAAACTGGTTTGACTCAAATCAGTTATGTCTGATACTACATTCAGCCAGGTTTATCTTAAACAAGTTTCAGCCATTTTGAAACTGGTTTATGTGCGCTCCTTCATCTTCTGTTACAGGTTTAAACCAGTTTCTGATCACTTAAATTGGTTTATGTAACCTCTGTCCCTAGCCAAAATGTACTCAGTTACTTAAGCCTTTTACAGATTGTTATTGGTATATGAATCAGCACTAACACTGTAAATGATTGTAACTGCTGGCATAGAAGAAAGAAAAAAAAATCACTCAAAATATTTTTCCATATCATTTAATACAGATTTGTTTCTAACAAGCCTCAGTCATGCTAACTGCAAGCAAGCAGTTAAATCACTTTAAATGTTGATGATGACATCATTTGAGGTTGCTAATTTGTAGGACATTTTCTAGTGCAAACTAGATCTTGACTTGGGATACCTCATGCACAGCAGGAGCAAGCACTTTTATTGCACAACAATAAGCATTTTTAAATGGCTGGAATTTTCATCCAAGTAACTGAAAACTGGGTCTTAAGGATAAGAGCCACTGTGATTGCTAAGGTCACCTCAGAGCAACCTCTAGGAAGTACCATCAGAATGTAAAGTCCACTTGATGAAAATGCATGGGAGGTCTTTCTCAGCAGTCTCTCCTTAAGTCTGAACTCCCTCCCTCATAAGGCTCACAAGAGTCCTGGCAGGATAGGCATTTAGCAAACAGAGTTAGGCCAAGATATTGGTTAGATGGTCTCTGTCTTTTGTTGATATTCTAGTTTAGATACAACTTGTTTTGTTGTTCCCTTGTTTTATAAGCATTCTGTTTCTCCTATTGTAAGCCACCCTTGGCCTTGTTGGGAAGGGAGATATATAAATCAAATAAATAAATAGAATAACAAATAAATAAATATATTTTAAATCAAAGTACACTGGAATTGGTATTTGTCAACAAAACAAACTAAGTTTTTTATTGTCTTTATCATTTGTCATTTCAAGTTCGTGCCTTTTCTAAAAGAAGAAAATTAGGATTTTGTGCATTATAATGATATCCAGAATGTATATTTGTCTATGTCCATATAGGAGCGTATGTTTCGGTAAGAGCTAAAGAACAAATTGAAGGAACAGCTAAATCAAAAGCTAAAATAAGGAGGGCAAGGATTGAGATCCTCTATCTGAGCAACAAGTTTCACAGTGAAAGGTTTCCATGCAAAAGAGGAAACTTTATAGTATATTACTATTATTTGTATTGCAGTAGAACCTGTGAGATCCAGTCCCAGAAATTTGTCTGGGGACTAGGAACCCATTGTGTTCGGAATGGTAAAAGCAGAACAAAAAGACGACAATCTTCAACCTAAAGAATTTACAATCTAAACAGACTAGGTGTAATCACCATGGTAAATAGAAAAATCAATTTTTCATTGTTTGCAAGGTACAGTCCTTTGGGGCAGGGGGAGGGGAGGGGGTTCAGCTATACAGGATGAGCAGTATAGAATACACCAGAAAACAAGTTATAGATGTGCCAAGTCTCTTTACTTGTTTTAATTATTGCTTTAGTTTCCAGAAGAACATCATTTTTGAATGGAAAAAGATGCAATGTTCAATTGCCTTCATCCATATCATAGTAATGCAGGGGCAGGCAATTATTTTGGTTGGAGGGCTGCTTAACAAGGTTTGGTGAGCTTTTGAGGGCCACATGGGTAGCCCCACCCCTTGACAGTCCCAGAAGTCCCACCCCAAACCCCTGACCTATGCCACCAGAAGTCCCTCCCCTTATCTCCCAAGAAATTATCCTTTCGGGAGTGGGGGTTGCCATCTTAGAACCAGAAAAAAAAAACAAATCATACATTAAAAGTCAAACACCTACTACTACTGAAGAACTGCTGCAGTACAGAAGAAAACCCCTCACAAATCGCACACTGCTGGTTATGACATATCACCCCTCCCTTGAACCTGTACATAAAATCCTCAAAAAGTTGCAACCCATATTAGAAAGAGACCCTATTCTTAAAAAGATCTTCCCAGAGCCACCCATCCTAGCCTTCAAACAAGCACTGAACCTCACCAACCTCATCATCAGAAGCAAACTTCCTCAAGCCCAGAACACACCTAAAGGATCCAGACCGTGCCAGGACAAGAAATGCAAAACCTGCCAACACATCTCCCCC
>NW_005841985.1:1935131-1946871 GCF_000455745.1 Alligator sinensis
TAAGTGTGGGGGTGTGTCTGGGTATGGTGGGGTGTGGGGGATGTGGGGGTGGTTGTGAGGGGGTGTGGTATTTGTGGGGTGAGAGGGAGGTGCATACAAGCACCTTAAGCACCCCTGCCTCCCGCTGCCACTGCTGCTGTTGCTGCTGGCAGGGGCTGCACACCATGGGAGGAGTATGGGGGGGGGTCCTCACCCCCACCCTCTGCCCACCCAAGCTCTGTGCTGCCACTGCCCCCTGGGCATGTGCTTTGCACTGCTGCCAGCTTCAGCCCCATGCTCCATGCTCCTACCCAGCTGCAGATCTCCAGCCCCCACCTCTGCTGCTTCCCTACCTGGTGCCCAGAGTCAGCAAGATGCCAGGGAAGCTGAGCAGGTCCCTTGGCAGCTGCAGCCCAGCCCAGAAGTTTTGTGCTGGCCAGGCCGGGCCCTTCCACCCATGAGGGTGGGAGTAATGCACAATAGAGTATGTTGGCGGGGGGAGTATACATGAGTGCCTTGCTCCCACAGCCCTTCTCCCTCATGGGCAGAAGGGCTGGGAAGGATACAATTCATTTGTGGGCACCACAAGCTGGTTGAAAGTCCTGGTCAGCCAAATATGGCCTGCAAGCCATATTTTGCCTGCCCCTGTAGTAATGGTTGTGTGGCTAAAATGTTAAATGTAAACATATGAACATAGCCTGAGAGCTATAGGAGTTCCTTTTACTCTAATAACTAAATAATATGCCCTTGTATAAAAGTAACAATAAACTAAACAGCTGTAACTGTCCACACTTTATCTCTACCTTCCATCTTACCATCACCAACTTTGACATTCAGGTTTGAAATAAGATTGTAGTAACTCTCCAAGACTTTTTCTGGTAAATATTCACACACTAGTTCTTTTTATTAGCTGAAACAAGGAATACCTAGAAGCTACCCATAGAGAGCTCTCAGGGCACCTATACATGAGTGCCAAGGATGCTTTGATGCACTTAAATTCTCAATCAAATCTGCTGGAGCATGGCAATTGCCTCCTGTGCAAGGTTCCCTTTAAGCTGTGCATGTGCATGGCCATGCACAAGAAAAAATCTTGCTGCGCACTAAATTTTTAATGCCGTGCACCTGTCTCATCCCGTCCATGGGCTGCTGCAGAAGTGGGGAGGGGCGGGCACACTGAGATACCCACAGTCAGGATCACTGGCTTGAAGGTGCCTGATCTTTTGGTGGGGGAAGTGACAGTCCTGGTGGGGAGCTGTGAGCCCTCTTGGCGGGGTTTGGCTTGGGGGACTGCCCAGCTGCTCCAGATGGAGCAAAACAGGAGCCCAGAAAGCCTGTGCTGAGCAGAACATGATGGCAGAGGCACGGCCATGTGCAGCTGGTCCCAGAGAGGTGGGAAGCAGTTGTGTTTTACCAAGGCTCACATAAGCCCTGCCTCAGAGGTGCGCCAAGCCCACCAGCTGACCAGCCAGGTCCTGTAAAGTTCATCATCGGCTCCAGGCTCTCTCTGGGAGAGGAGGGGAGGAAAGGGGAGGGGAGAAGCAGGGGATCTTTGCAGCCGCTTTCTCTCCGATGCTGTGCTGAAGAGAGAAACCTGCCTGAGCATGGGCAGTAACCAGACAAAAGGTTCCCTGGCTTCCCAGGCTGCTGCACATTTTCTTCCTCCTTCTCCCTGTGCCTGATCCTGGGAGCCTAGGAAAGCAGCTGCAAGGTGACTGGAAGGCAGCAACGGTGCATGCACCCAGGCTCCTGAGCTGTAAGTCCCATCCTTAGGAGGAGAAGCCCAGTAGCTGGCTTCCTAGACAGCCTTTCTTCCTGGACATGCCTAGCTCTGGGACCTCCAGCAAACACAGCAGGCATCAATGTTTCCTTTAAGCTGCTCACGGACCAAAGAAGCGTGCTCACGGATCACCAGACCTTAGAGGGAACATTGCTCCTGTGTCTTGTGTATCAAAGTCCCCACACTTAAAAATGTCAGTGGGGGCACTTGAACTAAAGCTCCTTCAACAAGCTTTTGTTCAAGTGCCCCTGCTGCCATTTTAAGCATGGGGATGCTGAAACAGGAGAAGCATGGGTGCTTTAATTAGAGTGGCTCTCAGAGACACTCTTATTGAAGTACCACCCACCCCAACACCGGAGCATGTGTAAAAGTGCCCTCAGAGAGAAACAAGAAAGAGATAGAAGAGAAGAGGAGGCAGAGACAGAGATGGAGGTAGCGCTCAACAGGTCCTCAAAACTCATTAAGTGGCCCTCCAGCCAAAATAATTGCCCATCCCTGATATAGGGAATCTGGACTCCAGCAAGGCTTTTGACAAGGCCCCATAAAACCTTCTCATAAACAAATTGAAGAAATGTAGGCTACATAAAACTACTAGAAGGTGGATAGATAACTGGTTCAATAGCCGCAAGAAAAGGGTAATTATCAGGGATCCTGATTTTCTCTGATAAAAAACAAACATTCACAATTTTCAGTTTAAAAAAGTACCCCAAAATCCACATTTTTTCTGTGATTGTATGTATGTATGTATGTATGCATGTATATACACACACACACACACACACATATTCATATACACACACACACATATTAGTGGTGTTTCATTTTAATCATGGGAGAAGGTAGATTTGGGGGTACTTTTATAAATCTGAAAATTGGGGATTCTTTTTTTTTCAGAAAAAAAAAGGATCCCTTGTAATTATTAACAGGTCTATGTAAGAATGGCAGGAGATTTCAATGGAGTCCCACAGGGGTCTGTCCTGGGATGAAGTACAAAGTGGACAAATACAAGGTGCTACACCTCAGGAGGAATAATCAAAAGCAAAAAAACAAGATGAGTGACATCTGGCTGGATGGCAGCACCATGGAAAATTACTTGGGAGTCTTGGTAGACCACAGACTCACTATGAGTCTGCAATGTGATGCAGCCACACAAAAGGCAAATGCATTTTGGGCTGCTTTAATATAAGCATTAGGTGCAAGACAAGACACAAGAGGTGATAATGCTGCTCTACTCAGCACTGTCATCTGGAGTACTGTGTGCAGTTCTGGGCTTAACGTTTTAAAAGGATATGGAGAAGTTAGAGAAGGTCCAGGGGCAGGCAACAAAGATGATAAAGAGTTTGGCAAGCATACAAGGAGAGGCTGAAGGAGCTAGGCATGTTCAGCTTGTGGAAACGACACTTAAGACATGAGAACAGTTTTCAGATACTTGAAGGCTCCCGTGAAGAGGAAAAGCACCTTTCCTCCCTGCAGAGAGGAGGATGTGGACCAATGACTTGGAAGTTGCAGCAAAGTAAGTTTAGATTGGATATCCAGAAAAAAAACTTCTTCACTGTTAGAATAGTGAGGCAGTGAAATAGACTGCCTAGTGAAGTTGTAGACTTTCCATCACTGGAGGTGTTCAAGAGATTGATTTGGTCAGGAGATGATCTAATCATAGCTATGTCTAGATTCTACCATGGGTATTTCCCATGCTTCTAGGCTTTGCTGGTTGCCCCTGCTCTCCCCTCCCATTCCCCTTTTATGCGACCTGTGTCAGGGTGTTTTGGAGCCTTCGCAAAGGCATTGGGTTTTAGTTACAGCTGGCTGGGGACTTCTACTGGGGTGTGCCAATGCTGCTACTGGGAGCAAAGCCTAAGATTCCTGACTAGAGGGTCTTGCCCCTCCACTCAGGGTCAGACTGATCCCATATTTTGGGTCAGGAATGAATTTTACCCTATGGTCAGATTGCTATGGGCTGTGGGGGTTTTCACCTTCCCCTGTAGTGGGGGGCATGGTCCTCTACCTGGGACCTCTTGAGCTTATATTGACAAGATTTTATAGAAGTGGGACATTGGCTACCAGTAGTCTTATATAGAATTTAGAGTATGGTTGTATGGGATGGCTTGTACAGGGATGATCCTGCCTCAGGCAGTGGGTTAGACTAGATGGCATCTGGAGATCCCTTCCAGCCCTACTTTTCTATGACATCTATAATTGTTTTTCTTATTATTCTCAAATGCTCATAATTTATACAATAGAACTGATCTTGCACTGTATGATTTGTATTGTTTATCAAGAGTTTGATAGTAGCTGGAATATTTAGGTCTTGTATTGTATGGGCACGATGAAGTAGAAGATAATACAAGGAGGTTACTTCCCAGGAAAGAAAAGGGTACCAGTGTTTCTCTGAGCAGTAGGCTGGGAGCTCACCCTGTGTATTACACATAGCCCTCTGGGGACTAAGTAATAAGGCAGGTAAAGAGAGTCTTTTTTGGATCACCTGTAAGAAATGATATTGAAATGGATATAAAGTAATGGAGCTTCTTCATTTCTCTACTCAGACTAACAAAGACAGAAATAGATATTTTTAATAGGCATATGAATTTGCTTTTTAATATCGTGCTTTCTGCTTCCAGCCTTTGTCTGACCTCAGTGAAATTACTCCACTTCTAAGACAAGGATACTCCACTAAATTATAATGGCATAAAACTAAAGGGGAAAAAGGGCATAGCAGGCCCTTAATGTTTCAGACATAGATCTAATCCACACATACCTGATATGTTCTTTTGGCCTAAGGGATGCATGCCATTAAAAAAAAAAAAATTCTTTTCCTCCATTTTTCAGGTCCTCCAATCTGCCTCTTCCAGTCAAAAGGACACATTTTTAAAAGCATTAATTAAACCTCCAATGATTATTCCCATAAATTGGGCAATTTCCCCATAGGTACCTTATGTACAGTCATGCCTTTCCCAGGAGAAACCAGGTATGCGCAGATGTTCAAGATTTTTCTCCCAAAGCAAAAATGGACACTCCTGAGAAAAATAACTTGGGAACATCCAGGGTTAAATCACTCCCAGGAGAGTTTCTTCTGGGAGAGTGAACATCTGCACATGTTCTCTTCTGAGGGAAGCAACAGCGCAGTCCTCCAGCATCTCAGAATGCTTTGCTCCTGGGGGGCGACATCTACACAAGACGCTGACTGCACAGTAGCATCACGTGGCAGAAACTATGACACAAAGCTACTGCACAGCAGTCTCAGGCTACTGCACAGTCAGCAACACAAAAGAGCCTTTTGTCAGTGCTACTACAGAGTAACATCATTTAGCAGTCAGTTTCTCATGTAGATGCAGCCAGGGAGACTGGGTTGCTTGCTGGACTCTGCTGCTTCTGCCAAGCAGGGGAGAGGACATGTCACCTTCACAATCCCCATATTATGCTACAGGGAGACGCAGGCAGTCTGGGTCAGCCAATCAGGGCTGCCCCATGCACTACTGCCATCTATTGCCAGGCAGAGTGAAGGAGCTTGCAGAACATGCTGAGATGTGTGCACAAGGACCCTCTGACTGCAGTGTTAGCACTGGAAGCTATGAGCTTTTCAAGGGCTCAGCATTCAAATGTCTGGTCAGGCATGTCTGGGTAAGTTTTTCTACAAGGATAACAAACTTGGACGAGTTATCCCAGTTTATTTCAACATGTGTACAGAGCCAGTGTTAGATACACAGTTACTCAGTGGGTGCATCTATATGTGCAATTAATGTGATGCAATAAACTCCAGAGCTGTTAGAACCAAAGGAACTGCTCCTGGGTGCACCATCTACACGTGCACCTGGGACAGCAGCAATTTGAGGTGAACTAGAGCAGGCCGTTGGCTGGCTGGGCTGACGACACAATTTACACTTGCGGTTAGTGTCCACACATGTGTTCCAGTACAGTAAATTATTCCTTTGTAAGAGTACTATTTTATAGCGGAGTTAACTAATTTAGTGCACCCTAATCCTGGCACACGTGTTGATGGTGTTGCTTTACTGCAGAGCTAATTAGTCTATTCCACAATGGGCACATCTACACACATCGCTATGGTGTACTAAAAGTATTTTGAAAGTACTAAAAGAAGGCACAGTAACAGCCAGTACTGCGCTGTGCGCGCTGTGCACAGTTATTTTTAGGCACTATGATGCTGTAGCAATGTGCTATAACAGGGGAGCATGTTGCTACAGCAATGTAGCTGTGGCATCACAGGTTTTTCCTGCAGACACCATGTCACCGTAGCATGTTCCTACAGCAATGTAGTATCACATGTAGACAAACTCAGTAAAGCACAGATGTGGATGCACCCAGTGTGCGCTGTTTAGAATGTGTTTCCTCCCTAATAGCAGCCCCTGAAGAGAAGGAAAGTAGAGGTAAAGAAAAGGAAGGTACAAGTGGCAAAGCCCATGATAAGGCCCAAAATCAGCAAGATGTTTAAATACATACCTAATTTTAAGAACAAGTAGTAATCTTATTGAAGTCAATGGGGCTACTCTCCGTTAAAGCATTTTGTAAAATCAGGGCCTAAAAGAGCATCATAAATGTCACAGTAGGGACTGCAATAATGTAATATGTTCTGTTTCTATTGGGTTTACAGTATTTTTAGAACAAAGGCATTATCTAAAATGAAGAGCTTTGTTGTTGATGTTGTTATTAAACATTATCAGTGCCAGATGAATTAAGATCAGACCTACAGGTTATGATCAGCAGTCCTAAAATCTGGCTGACCCTAATCTTTTTCCCACAAACCTCATGTTTGATAAGCTTTGGTTATCACTCTCTGACAAGTGTGTGTCAATGGTTTTAAACTGTACAACTGCTGAAATCACTACACTTCAGATTGTAGCACAAATATGTATGGCTGCTGCCATTAGGCTGTGACTGCTCAGAGCAAACCTCTGTGAAGTTCTTATGATGAATGACCTCCACATTAGTTGTGTGGTTGAGCCACACAAAAAAAAAACCCAACAAAAAAACTGTCAAATAATAATATAATGCTGCCTTGAAGCCTGGGGAGAGTTTTCCTTGTTTAGCTCTAGGTTAGATTCATAGGTTCTAAGGGGCTGGAAGAGACCTTGTAGATCATCAGGTCCAGTCTACCTGCACTAGGCAGGAAAAGACAACTGGGGTCAAGTGACCCCAGCGAGGTGACTGTCCAGTCTTCTTTTGAAGATTTCCAGGGTAGGTGACTGTACCATGTCTGGATGGAGTTTATTCCACAGTCTGGACACCCTGACTGTGCAGGAGTTTTTCCTGGAATTGAGCCTGAAGCGGCCTTCCAGGAGTTTGTATTCATAGCTCCTGGTCTTCCCA
Organism: Alligator sinensis; assembly: GCF_000455745.1. NCBI lineage: Eukaryota > Metazoa > Chordata > Crocodylia > Alligatoridae > Alligator > Alligator sinensis. Next base: position 1,942,210 of record NW_005841985.1, read on the forward strand.
AGGGGTGCCCTGGTGAACAGCTATTCATTGAGTTTTTGATGTATTCTCCCGATATAGCGGTAAGCTGCTACAAAGTCCCTTCTCAGCCTTCTCTTCTGTAGGCTGAAGAGGCCCAAGTCCCTCAGCCTCTCCTTGTATGGCTTGTCTTTCAAGGCCCCGGTCGTTAGGGGCTTCTCTGGACCCTCTCAAGTTTTTTCACGTCCTTGTTGAAGTGCAGTGCCCAGAACTGGATGCAGTACTCCAGCTGCAGTAGATATACTAGAGGAAGCATTCTGGAGGCAGCAGAAGCTTTATTTAGACCAAGTGACGTGGCAGAAGTGTCATATTTGGGCTTCAAATTTCATTTCCCTTTCCTCATATATGGAAACTGTTGTTTTGAATCGTGTCTTATACCAGATATCTCCAACTCCTTGGGCAAACATAAAAAAAGAGTTTGTTTTCTTCATCCTATTGTAGTGATTAAACAGACATTAACACAATGCCCAATTAAATTTTAAAGATCAGGGGAAAGACTTGGATATTTCTGCACTAGCAAAGCAAGCTGTAAGTTCTATGGGGGAATTTAGATTGATACAAACTACATACCAGTTTGTGATATTAACAGCAGGGAAAATTAATAAAAATAGTTCATGTTTTCATTATTTTACTAGGAGAAGAAAGGGTGTATTTGTTCTTCTAATTATTTACATGTTGGTATCCAGCGGTACTATTTCTCCTGCTGATCATTAGGGCAGGTACAACATTAGGAGTGAAATTTAAAAACCCTGAATTTACTACTTTGCTTTATGCTTTGAGCTGCTATTGGTGGCAGATTTTACATTTTTAATTGTGAAACTGTCTAAGAGTTTGCCTTAAAAATAGGACATTGGGAATTTTCATATCATATAATGCAAACTATTGAAATATTGCATGATTTAGCAGTCATTTTTGTGAAAATGACGGACATTTCTGGAGCGCATAACGGCCCAGAAAGCAAGTGTGAATCTGTATTGCAAATGTGAGTGAAACATTTGTATCCATTTTCTAGCTAGCTGTGACAATGAGGGAGATTCCCTTCCATGTACACCAAATAAAGGGGTCAAACAAATATAAAGAAGATATGAATGTGGAGAACCCAGTCATGGAAGAAATTTCCCACCAGAGGATCTGAGGGATAGGACCTCAGGCTGCCTTCTGAAGACTGCCTCACAGACCCTGTGAGAGGGGCATGCTGTTGGTACGACTGGGAGTGGGTGGGGGTTTTATGGTGAAGGAAGAAGTAGAGCCACAGTACACCTATAGTCAGGCACAGATAAATTGCTAGGACTTATGACACCCTCTAGTATTACTTAATTTACTCCAAGCTGAGCCAGAAGATGGAACCTCACCATCTGAGAGTAAAAATATATCAAAATGCAGCTCAAACTCATGGGGGAGGGAATCAGATATTCTGACGCAATAAAATTCAAACTGCAGTCCTGTATGTGATGAATATATTTTTTCAAAAGAACTCTAAGTAGTTTCATCAAGAAGCCTTAGCTTATTTGACTTTTGGACATTTGAGGTATGTGGAACAGCAAAACCACCCACAAGAGAGTAGGTCTTCCCCTCCCCCAGCCTCCAACACACACATTTTGCACCATGAAGTAATACAGCAAGGAAAGCATCCTTTAGGAAGAAAAACAAAACCACTCCACCCTCCCCGAAAAATTGCCAGAATCTATAAATTGAAGGCACAGGAACCCCTGCTTTGGTTCCCACAAACTAGAAGTGCAATACCAACATCCACCAGAGATTTGCTCGGTTCCTTTCTCCATACATTCTAATCTGAATTCCTTGCTCAGTCTTTACATTAGGCTAAGAAAAATCAAATCAAATATATAGTGTAAGCTGTGGATATTCTTTCCCAGTGTCCAAGTACCTCCATATTAGGGTCACGTATTGAGACAGATCATTGGTAGCTGATCCTTGCACCAAATCCCAAAAAGCATTAGGAAGAGAAAGGAACACGCTTTTGCAGTTTGCATTTGCAAATGATGTCATCAGGCCCACAGCTGGGGGATTCAGCTAGAAAATCCTTCACACGGGACCAAAAATAAACAGGAATAAAAGCTCAGATTAGGCTCAGCACAGAAGAAATTGTTCAGACAGACTGCACAATGGCACTGAAAGAAATTCTGCTTTGGCCTCTTTTGTGCTGCCTACCACGTCTGGAGGAAAGCTAATCCCCTGGAGAAGCTGGGTGCTGACCTAGACTTGCACATACTTAGCTCTACTCATGTGACTTCACATATAAGTCGTGCAACAAAATTAAAATTAAGCATGGGCATCAGAGTTAAAGGATTGAGATTCTACTTCATAAATCTAATATTACATGCCTTGGAACAAGCATATATGCATGATCCCTAGCCACAGCAAACTTAACCAAATCTTCCTGTTTGAATAATGTTTGTTCGGATAAACAGAAGCAAAGACCCTCGTGCTGTCCTTTTGCTTGAGCAGAGCTGAAAGAAAAGGCAAATGAAAGACTCAGTGCAGCCTCTATTTCCTTAGTTTGGCAATTTACTTTTTCATTTTAAAAAATAACCAAAACGACAGAAGTCTTTATGTTGTTATATTTTACAGCATACCATGGTCACTTAAAGACAATGCTTTGAGCCGGCTCATAGCTCCCCATGCCTGAGTCCACATCAGTGACTCATAGCACAAAAGCAGAAATTGTATCTAGATGCCAGATGGCATTAGTAAAGAATAAAGATTTACACAAATTAAATCTACCCAAACTAGAATTCTGTATGCAAATATCCTCACAGTGTAGGAAAGTTAGCAACCGAGAATCTTCTCTATTGTGAATCTAAGACACAACCGGACCTATAGTAGTGTTGCTTAGTATGTATTACATAGGTGTTGGCTATAAAGTAAAGAATGAGTGATTCATCTAGGAATATTCAGGGCCAATGTATAGCTTGAAATTCCCAACTGTGACTGAAAACTAAACTATAAGATTAGAGGAAATTATTTTTCCGTATTTACAGTGTTAGGCATTCTGGTGCCACTGAAAAGCTTATGAAATATTTTTAAAGGCACATATCTTCTTTCCAGACACTTTATCTACTCTCTAAGGTCTCAGCTGAGTGAAGTATTTAAGCATGACACTGACTTTAAGTACAGTAGCCCTACTGAAGTCCATGAGACTGCTCATGTGCTTTAAAGTTAGGCCTGTGCTCAAAAACACTGAAGAGTTGAAATTCAAGGGCTCATATACATGTGCAGGGAGGCCACTCTGATGCGTTGTAATTAATCGAGTCTGCTGGAGCATGGTAATTACCATGCTCCAGTAGACTGCAGCATCACATGTATCAGCATCCCTGCACTGAAAAATGGCAGTGGGGTGCTTTAAACTAAAGCTTGTTCAATGAGCTTTAGTTCAAAGTGCCCTGCTGCCATTTTTCAGTGTGCGGATGCTGATACATGTGACACTTCAGGTGCTTTTAATTAGTGTGGCTTTCAGAGCTGTGCTAACTGAAGCATCCTCCCCTACCTCTCAGAGCAGTGTATAAATGCCCCAAATGACCCCAACTTTCTAATTCCATATCCAATGACATGTTCTAAGATATTTTAAAGCATAAGTTTTTCTCTATATCTATTTGACAATTCATTTATAATTTCAACAAGAGCATAAATCAGAGGATTAAAAATTAAGACACAAGTCAGGATGATGTAGCACATTACTAAGAGAAGTAAGAGTTCATTTCTCCTCACATGAAAAGGGGCCTTTCCAGACAGAGCATCTTAATCAAAATACCATCTGATCTCACCGCAACATTTACCCAAGTCGAGACAGAGCTGAACTACTTTCATATCTAATGGATAAAGCAATGACAGGAATTTTAGCGGCACAATTAATTAAATGAAGCACAGAAATAACAGTAAACAAACAGGCATAACTGAGATGGCTAACAGTAAAGAACAGGAGGAAATGTCAAAAGAATTATGGAGAACAGAAGTAGGAGGGTGTGATGGATCTGACCAACTGGAGACTGTGAAATGGGGTAAAAAGCAAAAAAGCAGAATGGATGGCATAGATTAAAGGGTTTCTGATTTGTGTGCTTCTGTGGGCCTAGTATCACCACATGGGAAGGAGGAAGTTATGAGTATGCTTTAAGTAACCACATCTGCAGTGGTCACCATTGTACTAGTTTATAAAAGCATTCATTATTCTGAATCTGTTGTTATCTGGATCTTGGAAAAGATAAACAGCTAAAAAAAGTACCTCTGGAAAAGCCTTTGTATCTCTTGTTCCTCAATGCTAGGGTATACTATTTGCATAACTTTTTGACAACAGTACAATTCATTGTGCTAAATTCATCCTTCAAACTTTAGAAATAGAGCAGATATTTACTTTAAATACTAAAGAGTAGGGGTGCACTGATAGAGAATTTTGGGGCCAATACCGATGTCCGATTTTTAACGAGCCATATCAGCTGATACTAATCCAATTCCAACATACAGCTGGGCAGCATGGAGAGCGATGTCCAGCTGGTAAGTCTGTTGAGGGGGAACGGGTGAGGGGGGGAGGGAAGGAGCATGGGGGGGCAGATGGAGGCCTCCACAGTGAGGCAGACAGTGGGGCTGGGGCAGGGGCAGGCACTACACAACTGGGGGGGAGTAGGGGATGGAGCC
>NW_005841985.1:1946921-1947928 GCF_000455745.1 Alligator sinensis
TCTCACCGCTGCACACACCCTGGGAGGGCATGGGGAGGATGTGCCCCCAGATCTGTGCATGGGGCAAGGGCAGGCTGCCACTGTGGGCTGGGGCCAGGGTGGAGCTGGGCTCTTTCCAGTGGAAAACTGGATCTGGCTGTGCTCAGGGCAAGCGGCAGTCGTGTTGGTAGGGGAACTATGGGCGGGGGGCTGCAGCCTCCTCAAAATTTGCTGTAGCCCTCTCCCAGCACCACTGTCACTCACCCCGAGTGCAGCCCTGGCTCAACACCCCTGCCAGTAACAGCCCGGTGATGCCCCCAGCCCCAGCCCCCAGCAGCAGCCTGCCCTCACCTTGCATGCAGATCCAGGGGCACATGCCCCCCATGCCCTTCCATGGGTATGTGCACTAGTGGGAGCCACCCCCCCCCCCCCGCACCACGGTTTCCGGACAAGTCATTTGCGGCTCCATTCCTGGCTCCACCCCTGTCTGTGCAGTGCCTGCCGCTGCCCCAGCCCCACTCCCTCCCTCACCGTGGGGGCCTTGATCTACCCCCCACACACCCCTTCCCTCACAACAGACTTACCAGCAGGACCTGGCTGACCTCCATGCTACCAGGCTGCGCTCCTGACTGCCTGCATGCTGTGCTGCAGTTGCATGCAGGCATGGGGCATTTATTGGCCACATCAACCACAAAAAGTCGATTGCTGATATAGTTAATTTTCCTTATATCAGTGCTGATGCAATATGAGACCAATGTATTGTTGCACTTCTACTAAAGAACCATTTCTGCATAGTTTAATGGCCTAAGCCAAAGCCCTTTGATGCAAATGGGAGCATTCCATTGACTTTAGTGGGCTTTGGGCCACTGAAGTCAATGGAACCTGATGTCAGGCTCAAATCTTATTGCTTTTACATTTCAAGTTTAGCCTTGCTTTGTCACTGGAGCATGGTAAAGAACATTCTCAGGTGATTGGAATGGAATTCAATTTGATTAATTCTTTCATCCTAAAGGATTGACTCAAACAAT
>NW_005841985.1:1947959-1971933 GCF_000455745.1 Alligator sinensis
GCAGAAATGCCTGCCACTAATGTCTACTCACTGTCTATCACAGACAGAAGCAATCTGCAGAGAAGAATGCTGTGCTTCTGAAGCACCAAGAAACATAGGCAGGAGATTGGGTTAGAGGTCAAAGAATTCTCTGGCCACTAGAGTTTTAACCAGAACTATTCATTGCTTGCCTCCTTCCCCCTATACCACCATGGCTAGCTTGAAGTCAGTGGGCCTTCTTCAAGTTTATGGGTTTTACACCAGAGTATGTAAAACACCAAGCCCTTTGGTAGTAGTTCATAAAATCATAGAGAAGTAGGGCTGGAAGGGACCTCAAGAGGTCATTTAGTCTAACTCCCTGCCTGAGGCAGAATCATCCTTATCCAAACCATCCTTTATGAATCCACTGCTAACATACTGTTGTTTCCTGGAACTTATATGAAAATTCCTCAAACAATTGCAACCCATACTAGAAGACCCAATTCTTACAGAGATATTTTCAGAACTACCCATCCTAGCCTTTAAACAAGCGCCAAACCTCATCACCAGACGTAAACTTCCTACAGCCCAAAGCATACCGAATGGATCCAGGACATGCCAGGATAAGAAACGTAAAACCTACCATCACATCTCCGCCACTCCCGCAATAACTATGCCTCACAACAGAACCATCACCTGGATCTTACACCTGCACCTTCAGAAATGTAATATATCTCATCCAGTGCACTGAATTCCCCGATGGAAACTATGTAGGAAACCAAACAACAACTGCGTACCAGAATGAACGCACACCAAAAAATCTATAGAAGACAAAAATATCCAATTAGTTGTGTGTACACATTTCTCACAAGACAACCACTCTCTCACCAATCTCTCAGTTCTAATCCTCAAAGGGAATTTACAAAACACTTTTTGTAGATTAGCCTATTAACTTCACTTTATAAATCTACTGGATACAAAAAATCATGGACTAGATACAGACAGTGGATTTATGGCACTTTACAATCTGTCTGCCATCTGATAACCCAGGTAACCTCTCTATATCTTACCAGCTACATTTTATCACTGGTCAACATTCCCCTCTTTTGTGTTCCTCCCCTTCCCCACCTACCTCTCTCACAACTGTTAACTCCCATCCCCTTTGATCTTTCCTGTCATGCATTTGCATTTTCACAGACCTGCATTTTAAATATTGGCTTAAGCTTCTATTCCACCAAGGAGAGCACACTAACATCAGCAAACTTTCCCTATGCCTGAAGAAGGCTGTTTGTGCCCAAAGCTTGTAAAGAACAATTTTTCCAACTATTTAGTTGGTCTAGTAAAAGATAATACATTTACCCAAAGAACCTTGTCTGCCTGTGTCCTTAGACCAATAACCACTGGCACTTTCGAAATCATGGATGGAAAAACATCAGTTTTATTGAAGTGTCACTAATTCTACCCTTACTACAACAATTTTAGAAGCAGCATGATTTGAGAGATTGTGCCACTAATTTAATAGATTGTACCTTGTTCTACCCAATCCAAATAACACACTCATTACCTCCCAGCAGATAGTCAATATTCAGAGACATTCAACTTAATTTAGATCTGAACTGAATGTTACAATTACCATCAGATCTTTTCCCAAATGTATCATACGCATGCTGTGGTAATCATTTCCACACAGGCCAGTCCTATTATTCCTGTGAAACATGATCATAGCAGAAACCAGAAAAAGATAAACCAAGAAACCAGATAAAGACTGTCTTGCTAGAAGACTGAATAATATATATACACAGGCCATGCTAGGACTAAAGGGTAGTCCTTAAAAGGGCTGCTATTCTTGTATGTAAAAGAAGATCATACTCATATTAGCAGAGTACATGAAGGCACCTCCATTTCTTCTTGTCAAGGGACTAGAGGCTTTTAAGTATTGAGGAAACAGGAAGGAGACAGGAAGATGAATGGCAGTAGTTGAATGCAAAGATAAACTAAGGTGTTATCTATAACCTAGTTATTTAAAACACCTGACAGCTTAATTGGTCTCTAAAGCCTCATATCAAAAACAGTTGACCTAAAAACTCTTGGATCGCAAAATTTAATTAAGCCACACCTACATGGGCAAAGTAAGGGAGACTCTACAGAAAACCCATAAGGCCCCTAGGAAAAAAGAACTAGGAGTCTGGGAACCAGCTCATGTGGTCACCAGCCATGACAATTGTTCTAGTAAGGCTAGGAGAAGAAGAGATAGGTGCTCAGGCCTAAAACCATGAACAGATTCAGATGCATAAATTCACGATTTAGATCCTCAAAACTGCCACTCCATTGCTATTTAACTCTGGAGGCACATAGTGTCCATGATAACCTCATGTTTTTTATATTAGATCTGTCTATGCATATAACACTCCAGTTGTTGGCATGATTAGGAGTATCTCAGGCTTAACAGTGTGGAGCAGTTATAAGCCAGGCACCTACCTAAATCCTATAAGGATTAAGTCTTCCTCCATTTATTTTGCCTCAGGACCCAGTCTGGTGAACATTTTCAGAACATGCATTCCAGATTAAACTCAAAACCAAGCACAGCTGGAGGAAGTGATGGTGATAGTATCTGCCCTTTCTTCCCCATATACCTAACTATTTACTCAGGACCTTGGAGACATGAGTTAAATTCCTTCCTTCTTCTAAAGGACTACGTCTCTCAACTGCTAACCACCAGACAATAGGGTATTCCAAGGTGTGGGAAATGTTCTTGTTCCCTTGTGTTGAAGCTGTTCCACTTTATTTCATGCAAATAGTCACTGGGCCAGAAACAGTTTTTACAAATAGACCTGAACAGAGCTTGATAGACTAGCAGATAAGGCACTCATCTAGAAAAGAGGAGACCTGGGTTCTAGTCACTGCATGAATGACTGGTGCCTCCCAAGACTGAGGGGCACCATGTGTAGATGGCAGTGTCAGTGGAGACCACTGGCAGCGAGGGGAGGGGGAGGGCAGGTGGCAAGCGGTGACTGCCCACAGAAGCTGGTGGCAGCCAATCTTGGGGGGTGAGGGGGGCACATGCGTCCCCTATGCATCACTCATGAGTCACTGCTTACCTGAATATTTTTGTGTTTAATAGTAAGCATGTACTAGAGCAGAACCTGGAACCATCACCTCTACTAATTATGTTTTTTTTTTAAAAAAGGCCGATACCTTCTCAAATTTTTGGAAGTTAGCTGCTTCATTCCAAAAGATGGTTTGGGGCTTTGAGTCCTCAGTAGATGGAGATGCTTCCCTATGGTTCAGAGTAAAATGTCCAAGAACCAGAGGGGTCATGGTCAAGAAAAAAAACCCTTTCCTCATAATCTCTTACTGGCTACCTTGGGCAGTTCCTCCTCAGCATGCTGTCTTTTATAAAATCAGTCCTCCACAGGGGAGTGTAGATTACTAATTTGGATATAGTTAATAGTTAATTTATGGGACAGCTAGATGTCTAAAAATTATGTGCTGCAACATTTTATACTGCAATGCATCTTCTTTATGGATTCAGCCTCCCTAGGCACCATGGAAATAGATGGCTTTTTGAAAACCTAGACAGAATTCAAGATAGAAGGAAAGGATGGGGGGCAGAGAACAATAAGCGAGTCCTCAAAGGTTTGATGGGAAAAAGGATCTTCAAGGCTTACCTTGAAGGAAGTGGCAAATTTTATGAGATTTATACATAATCATCACTATGCTGTTTGTCCATCTACAGACAAGTTATTAAATATTGTGGAGAATATTAAACAGCCATCCTGATTAAATATGAAAAGAACCCATCATACAAACCATTTATAAAATGTCTGTACACTAGTATTCTACATATTGCATACTAACATATAATAAATATAATTTGAAGCAAAGTTCCAAAAGTGACCACCTCAGTTGCACTCTCAAAAAATGTCCCCTCCTGTTCGTTTGCATGTTTAAAATTGATACTTGAATATATCAATTAATATTTATACAGAGTTAATTTTAGTCTTGCAAACATTTGTGTTTTGGATATAGGTATTAGATACAAATTTTGCAGGTTCAGTGCAAATGGCTGCATGGACTATTAAGTGACAACCTGGAGAATGTTGTCCCAGTAAGTTTGGAACTGAGAACTAAATTCGGAGTTTGATAAGTTCTAAAAAAAAAAAAAAGAGATGAATGTACACAAACTAATTTACTACCTCTCTTGTTATGCTGGGTTTTGTCTTTTTCTTTAGAGAGACAAACTTTGCTGCTCACCATTTCCTTGGGGAGGATGGGAAATAAATAATTATATTTGCCAATAGTCATAGTGTATGGAAAAAGGGATAGGTTAAATATATATGTTCAGAAATTTTAAGCTTGTACATTTAAGACTGAAGCTCTGCCTGTAATTAGTCCTAATGTACCTTGGTATTTATAAAATCCCAAAATAGCACCATAAGCAATTTAACATACCATAAGCATATACTAGGAAGACAATCTATTTTAACTCTGAAGAGTCTGCTCCTTAGTGGGAATTGAATTCAGTTTTTGATATTTTGGTTAGAAACATGAAAATAATAAGCATTCTACAGTGTTGGGGTTTTTTGGGGGGGGGCACATCAAAAGAGCTGCATAAGTTTACTTCTAAAATACAAGATTACTATGTTATATGACCCCCCCATCCAAAGCTACCACACAGATGTATGAATACAATTTTTATGATAACAGCACATATTGCAAGCAATTTCCTTTAATTCATATTACAACCTTGTGAAGATAAATTCTTTTATATAGCATCTAGCATCAAATATACCTCCTTTAATGAAGAAACAGGTTCAAATGATAATCTTTTCATGTTGCATTATGGCTCTATACAAATAGAATACAGACTTGCTAAAACAGCTCTTCTGACATGTTCAGGCAAGATAGCAACCATCATATTAAGAAAAGAAAGAGTTGCAATGTCAGTTGTCAATTAACAGCTCAAATTTTTCTAGGCTGGAAAATACAACAGTCAGGGGAGAAGTAGAAAGAGAAAGATAAAATATAAGTTAGAGAGACTTGTAAGGAAATTTACATTATTCTTCTGCTATATCATTGCATGGTTTATTCATTTAAAATGTTAAAATTATTCAAATGTACACATGGTTGTTTTACTGTACTTTGGGTTTGACATGTAGCTGATTCTGGTGCTCACCACAGAAAGGAAGGATGGAGCACAGGAGGCAGAGCCAATTTCTATTCCTGGTTCTAATTCAACCATTCCTGTGAGAGTTTGGGTAAGTCACAACTTTCTATGTCAGTTTCCCTTGCTATAAATGGGAATTCAGTAAAAAAGTCTACCCTACCTCAAAGAATTGGCAAGATACTTAAATTCCTCTTTGGAACCACCTTTCAGGTAGTTGAAGGCTGCTATTAAATCCACACACAGTCTTCTCATCTCCAAACTAAATTAGTCTTATACCCACAAGGACAGCTCAGCAAGGTTGAAAATGAGGGGTCCACACGCAGCCTTGAACTCCTATCAGTCTGGTTGGTAGTTCAGTACATGAGCCCCTGAGTTATACAGAGGCAAACCAGCCATATTCTAAAGACAAGGACTAAGTGCATACAGTCAAAAAGCCTGAGGGTGAATTGATTCAATCTTTGTAGGTTAATCTAAACTGTGTAGATTGAACTGAGAAGCAAGTGAACAGACATTCACTGTTGATTCTAGAAATGCAGCCACATGCCTGCAGTGGCTCAGGCTAGAAGCTGGAGCTAGACAGAGCAAGTCTTTCCTTCCCTTTGGCAGTGGCTAGGAGGCTGGAGGGAAGCTGGGAGTGAAGCCCTCCAGGTTTTTCCCCCCCACCTCCTCAAGCTGAGGGAGGGGAAGGGGGTGTGGCCAGGCCCCTGCAGGCCCGCTGAGTTGTCATTATCGTTGACAGTCCCTCAGAATCAAGGATGACATCCATCAAGCTTGATGGGTCCTCAGGTGACTGAGGAGCCTGATTCTGGATACACATATTCTTCGGCAATGGGGGCATATTGTTTCATGGGGGAGTGGGATTCGCAGCCCTGGGCTGGTCTCTTTTTCCTTCCTCCACTGCTGCCATTCCACCTCAGTATCAAGTCATTGGGCCTTGAAGTGGTATGCGCCTTGGTGGACCAGATGGTACCACACCGAGCAGTCACCAGCTTTCTCCTCCCAGTCATTGATGTTGATGCCTTCATGCTTGAGGGTGATCTTGAGTGTGTCTTTGTACAGTTTCCTTTGGCCACCCTTTTAGCACTGGCCAACAGATAGCTGGGAAAAGAGAATCTGGCAAGGGAGGCAGTTCTTGGATGTCCGGATGCAGTGGCCCATCCACCAGAGTTGATTTCTCAAGAGCAAGGCTTCGATGCTGGTGGACGCAGCTTCACGGAGGATGTTCGCACTGGTCTAGAGGTGCTCCCATTTGATTCCCAGGATTCAACGCAAGCAACACAGGTGAAAGCTCTCAAGGGTCTTAATGTGGCATTGATAGATGGTCCAGGTTTCACTACAGTAGAGGAGGGTGGTCAGCACAACAGCCTTGTAAACCAGGACCTTCATTGACTTCCAAAGGTCTCTATTTTTTAAGACACATTGTTGCAGATTGAAGAAGGTGGCATTGGTGCAGTTGACCCAGTATTGGACTTCTTCATTGATGGTAGCCCATTGACAGGGGTGGCTGTCGAGATATGGAAAGTGCTCCACATACTCCAGAGCCCCCCCACCTATGTAAATAGTGCAAGGGATGTTCAGCTGGCCTAGGGAGGGTTGGTGGAGAACCATTGTCTTGGCAATGTTCAAGGACAGGCCAAGTCTCTTATACAAGGCGTTGAAGACATCTAAGGTCACTTGCAATTCCTGTGCAGAGTGAGCCATCATGCAGCAATCGTCTGCAAACTGGAGACTATGATGTCCTTGGTGGCAAGTTACATTTTGCCTGGAAGCCCCCAAGATTGAAAAGCTTCCTGTCCAGTCAATACTGGATACTGATGCCGAATGGTAGATCATCTCAGATGAGGTGGATGAAGATGGTCAGGTAGATGGTGAACAGGGTGGGGGCGATCATGCAACCTTGTTTGACCCCAGTCCAGATGCAGAAGGCATCAGTTTCAGATCTTCCACTCAGGACAGTGGTGGTCATATCATTATATAGGAGCCTCAGCATGGTGACAAACTTCAGCGGGCAGCCAAGGCAACACCTTGGTCAGGTCAATGAAGGCAAAGAACAGTTCTTGATTTTGCTCCCGACATTTTTCTTGGATCTGCCTGGCAATGAAAACCATGTCCACAGTGCCCCGGGATGGTCAGAAGCTGCAATGGGTTTCTGGAAGGATCTCCTCAGCAACGGGATGAAGGCAGTTCAGAAGGATGTGGGCCAGGATCTTACCCACAATGGACAAGAGGGAAATCCCCTGTAGTTCCCACAGTCAGATTTGTTCCCCTTCTTGTAAATGGTCATGATGGTTGCATTCTTGAGATCCCTGGGAATGTCCTCTTCATCCCAAAGGTGGAGGATAAGCTGATGGAGTCACGATGTGAGCTGGAAGCCACCAGCATGGTAGACCTCTGTGGGTATAACTTCTGGCCCTCAGGATTTGTTGGTTTTCATCTGTTGGGTGGCCTGCTTCAGCTCTCCAATGGTTGGTGGATCACCAAGGGAATCCACCACAGGGCATTGCGGGATGGCTTTGAGGGTCTTCTCTGATACAGTGGACTCTCGGTTACGGAGAACTTCGAAATGCTCCTTCCAATGCAGACGGATGGCATCGTTGTCCTTGAGGAGCCAGGAGCTATCCTGTGATTGGAGGGGGTTTTGTCCAATGGAGCAGGGTCCATAGGTTGTCTTGGTAGCCTGGAAGAAGTTACACATGTGTGACAGGGGCAAGCTTTCATGCCCAGTGCAAGCACTGGCCTGCCCCCTGTCTATGGGTCAGCCACCCACCTCACTCTTCTGCCACACCTTGATGTAATAATATTGATGTGATAATTAGGTGTGAGGCTGCCCATTATACACCCTGATATTGGGGGGCTATCTGCAGCTCCGTTCCTCCCCTTCACCATGGCCCAAGTCTTGCAGATGGCATCTTAGGCAGCCAACTCAACCGTCCCCTTCATCCCTTCCCTGGAAACTTCAGCTTCCCTGTCTCCCCATCTCAGGACAGCCAGGACCCTGAACTTTTTTGCTCTATATGGGCATCCCTTGCAGTGGGCCCCTGGCCCTTTTGATCCCTATCTGAGTCCTGGCCCCAGCATTGACCAGTCGGGTCCCTCAGGTTAGGTCTAAGCCCCCTGCCTGCACTCAGGGATCAGGATCCCCCATTCCTGGCTCAGGTGCTTCACAAAGCATGCCTAGTGCCACAGGGTCACTCACTCCAGCAGGCTTAGGTGCTTCAAGAAGCTTACCTGGCCTTCCCTGGATTAGATGGATCGTATAACCCACCCAAAGGTGAGGGCTGAGGTTAAGGTGCCCCTACCCACCTTTCACCAGGGTGGTAAATAGCCTGGCATTTTCCTGGGGTTCCCATGCCACTGGGAGCCCCACTAGACCAGCCACTCCAAGCAGGGTGCAGTTTTATGTCCTGCCCAGGATCAGAGCCTCCTGCTCCTACCTGCAAGATGTTTACATGCAGCAGCTCAGCTTGGTTCCCAGCAGCAAACTGCTCTTGTTTATATAGGTGGCCAGAGTTCTAAAATGGCTGCCGTAATCAAGAACCTGCCGGGTGTTTGATCTAGCCCTTAAAGTGGCAGGTACCACCAAGTGCCCTGCCACAGCATGTCATGCTGGTTGGCGATCATGTGTGCCATCTCCACCCACCAGTTCTTCTTCATGCAATAGATGCATCACTGGACCTCAGCCTTCAGCTGGTGGTACATTGCTGTCTTTCGCCGGCTTCATGGATGGCTTTGCCAGGTGATGAAGGCTGCACGCTTCTGCTTGAGGAGATTGCGGATCTGAGCGTCATTGGTGTCGAACCAGTCCTGGTTCCATTGTGATGCGAACCCAATAGTCTGGGCTCAGGCGTCTTAGACAGCAGACTTGAGTTGTTCCTAGTGTGCCTGGAAGGAAATGTCATCAGCAGTAGGGACTTGCTCTAGCGCACTACATAACTGGGCCTGGAACTCTTCCTGCTGTCCAGGGTCCTTCAGAGCTGTGATGTTCAGCTGTCTCCGGGAAGCCTTCTGGGTCTTCCAGTGTCTTGGTGCCATCACTGAGCACACAAGTCAGTGGTCTGTCCAGCAGTCTTCAGATCCCTTCATGGCCCTCATAACAAGCATGTCTCTCAGGTCTCTACCTCGGATGATGATGTAGTCCAAGAGGTGCCAGTGGTCTGAACTTGGATGCCTCCACATGGTCTTGAGCCATTCTTTTTGGCGGAAGATGGTGTTCATTACAATCAGGCCATGTTGGGTGCATTTGGTCAGGAGCAGGATACCGTTGGCATTGGCCTTTCCCACAGCATTCTTACTGATAGTTCCACTCCAGATTTTGTGGTTGCATCCAACCCGGGTGTTGAAGTTACCCAGGACAATGACCTTGTCATCCCTGGGGATGGAGGCAAGGGCGTTGTCGAGATTGGAGTAGATCCTTTCCTTGACTTCCGTATCAGAATTCAGAGTTGGAGCATATGTGCCAATGACAGTGGTGCATTGGTTTTGGCTGAGGTGCAGGCAAAAAGTCATCAGCCTTCCATTGACACCTGAAGGGAGTTCAGGGAGCACATCAGCGATCTTGTTCCTAATGGTGTAACTGACTCCGTGAGTATGGGGGGGCACGTACTGGTTTCCCTTTTCAGAAGAAGATGTACACTCCACTGACATCGCTCAGATGTCCCTCCCCAGCAAGCTGGGTTTTGCTGAGAGCAGAGATGTCAAAGTTGTGCCTTGCTAGCTCCCGAGCCATGATGGCAATTCATCTTTCTGGGCGATCTTTCTTTGGGTTGTCGATGATTATTGTCACATTCCAGGTTCTGAAGTTTAGCTTTTTCTTATTTCAACTGCAGGAATGGGTGTGGTTTCCCAGCCAGGAGAAATGGGACAGCCTATTTTGGGGACACCTTTTCTAGCCCCCTCCCCATTGGGGTGAGCAAAGGGTATCCTAAAAAGGACTGCTCAGTTGCAGATGCAGCTGCTGAAGGACACCCCTGTCCTGACACAGGTGCCTGATGACCATCATGCATCCACTGCCTGTATGCAGATTCTTGACTGGGGGCCTCCAGGTATCACAGCCCTGCCCCCTTAGCAAATCCTCCATCACAACAGGGCTTTTTGACCTGACGGAAGCCTGTGCATGGCATGTTTAGCATGGAGACTCCAGTGTGCAGTCGGGCCTACACAGTCTTGGTGGTTGGTGGCCAGGTTCAGTGGCATGGTGAACCACGATGACTGGGGTCACTTCTCTATTGCAGCCTTCTTCCACCTTCACAGCCATTGGGGTTGCAGCCTTCCTCCGCCTGCTCCACCATTGAGGACTTCTTGGATCATTCTTTGTCTGGAATCTCCCCCTCGATCTTGCCACCATAGGTGGCCCTATGAGGAGTGTGAGCTCCACACAGCATTGCTCTTGGGGTCATTGGAACATGCAAGCCTCTCCACCACAACAAGGTGATGATCCTCGGAGAGGATTGGGCTGGGGGGGGAAGGGTTAAATCCTGCTGTTCCCCTGGCAAGTAGATCCTGGCTGGGGTCCTATGCCCATCGGAGAGGGGGTTTAAACCCCAACCCCTCCCTTCCACCTCAGTGTGCCAGCTCTAGCTGGCATCTGGCCACACCCCTTGCCCCCTCTGCTTCAGCAGCGAGTGGGGGAAAAACCTTTTCAGAGGCTGCTCTGCCCCTGCCAGGCAGACCCCAGCAGGAGTCTTATGTGGGCAGTGGAGGGGGCTTAAGGTCCCCTCCTCCCATTTCATCCTTCCGGCCTGGCCCAGGGTCTGGCCACTCCCCCCACTAAAACTAATTTTACCTAAATCATTTAAGTCTAGGTTTGTCTACACATGTATTTATGTGCACCTAAACTTAATGTGCCTTTGCTTAAGGTGCATTAAGACAATTTAGGTGCAAGTCTACACATGGACATGCTAATGTACATTAAGGTGCATTAAATTTAGGTGCAAATAGCTAATGTGATTTAGCTATTCGTGCCTAAATTTGATACCTGCTTTATGCAGGTATCAAATTTAGGCTCACATTGCCTTAAATCACCATTTTTAAGGCACATTAAGGGCATGCATGTGTAGACAAGTGCCCTTAATGAGCCTTAAAAATGGTGATTTTAGGCTAAGTCCACTTAAAAGAAGTACATATAGATGCATCCTCTGTTAGTACATACAGCCAGGTTTATCTTAAACCAGTTTTGGACATTTTGAAAGCAGTTTATGTGCACTGAACTTCTGTTCTGTTACAGGTTTAAACCAGTTTCTGATCACTTAAACCAGTTTATGTGTAACTTCTGTCCCTAGCCAGGAAGCCTGAAGATCAGATCATAATGCAATAGGCTGAATTAAAAGCAAACTTTGGACCTGGGTAGTTGGCGGGGGGGGGGCAGGAAGCACACATATATTAAGTTTGATGAAAAATGCCATTTTAGGTGTACAAAAATGTATGCAAAATTTCAGGTCAGATTTAGTGAAGAATTTTCACAGAGAAAATGGAAACAATATTTTTAAAATATTTCATTCTGTATATATTTTAAATGGCATTAATATTTAAGAAAGGATGCAAGAGTTAAACAATAAAAGGGTTAAAAATTCTTGATTAACCTGAAAATACAATCAAATGTTTCATTTCAGGTAAATCCCCAATTCAATTTTTTTCCTGATGCTCTTTGTGCAGCAAATGATAGAAAAAATCCATTATTTATCCAGCTCTGTTAATAAGTGGAAATGGATTTAGCAATTGTCCGTGTATGTAACACACAATGTACCACATGCAATAAGCCTGAATATGTTCCAAGTCTCAATAGAATTCCCATGCATGATTCACATCTTATTCTTGTGTGTTATTTAAGCTACTTTGCTACAAATTTAGAAAGGTGGAAAGCTTTCTGTTTTCTTTTTTGTAAACAAAACCATTATTATCCATTTGAATTTATAGGGCACTTTATGCCCCAAACCTTGTCCAGCATCTCTCTTGATTATACAGTTGGTCCAATAGAAGATACTGCTGACAAAATAAAACACGCCCCCACCCCCAAAACCCACCTTGCCTTTCTAAAATAGGTTCTTTATACCATGTTCTACAAAGGATTTAAAAGTATGCAAAGATAGCAGCAGCTGTCACTTCAACAGTGAATGATCCTGTAACTCTAACTAGAAAAGATGCAGATTTGCAAATGACCTTTTTGCAGCTTTCAGATGTTATCTATTTCGATCTACATAATGGGAGGCACACAGATTGAAAATACAATGTGGTTTCAGTCTTTCAGTCATAATAATCATAATACCCTGTAGCTCTTAACACATTTCATTGGTATATCTCAATGTTTTTAAAAAGTTGTTCAGTATCATTACACATGTTCCACAGGTGATGAAGCAGCAGCCATAGGGAGCCAAAGCCAGGAGACCCCTGATTACCGGTCCAGTATTCCATCTACATGATTAAGCTCTTTCACAACCTAGCAGAGATGCCCAATCAAAACCCAAATGCTCTAGTGTATCCATGTAGACAAAAACATTAGGTTTGTACATTATTTTACTTATGCATTGAAGACTCACTTTAATATGAAACATTAGAAAGATACATGATTTTTAAAATATTACATAGTATAAGCATTAAGTGAGAACAGTACTGACAATCCAAATGGAGTCTCAAGTGTATGGTAGGAATAAGACTGTTTATTTTGAAGTAACTGATTGTATTTTCTTTGTTTTTTAAAGTGGTCTGAGTTCTACCTTATTCTTGCTGAGATTTGCTTTAAGGTTGCCTAATCAAGTTGAGCCACATACCACTGGCAAGTTATCAAACTCAGTTTCCTCTAATAAGAATATGGTCACCTACTCTAACCATGTTTGCCTCAGGGCATATCCTTACCACCTGTGTGGAAAATGGTACACAAACAAGAGAATGGGCATTCTGGGACAGGGAGGGGTTGTGTTGGTGGAAGGGCTGGAGGGTGATGCACCCTGGGAATCTTACCTGGCAGAGTTGCTCTTTGTCAGTTTCAGACAATGCAAAACAGAGCAGCCCTAAGGATCTGCTCAACTGTTCCAGGAACTGATTCACTGGCGTAACTTTTTGAATCAGGGAGGGCTTGGGGAGGGATTAGTAGGATGCATGTACTCCCATTCTTCCCTTTACAGTGTACCCAAAACCATTCTAGAGCACTTGGGTATCTAATAAACAAATTGTTTCCCACCCATCTCCATTTGTCAATATTCCATCAGAAAATATTGATTAATCTCAACTGAAATGTATTTTCTCTCTTGTCAAGGACTTCTCTGGTCCAGGATGAAATTCCTGATTAAATCCTCCCCAAATCTGCAGTCAGTCCTTGTGAAGTGCAGGGGGTGCCTCGACTACTAGCCTAGGATCTCATACTCTATCTCTGGCTTTCATTTTTCTCATGAAAAATATTTCATTTTCATTCTTATGTAAAAAGAAAAGACATTTTGGAACTTTTCTTTTTTCCGTTCCTTTTTTCCCCCTTCTTTTTTTACAGAACAGAATTCTTATTTTCTAGCCAGGCCTATCCTAAGTATCAACTCAAGGCCTGACTATCCATCTATTAAGTCAATGGAAAGATTCCTATTGATGTCATCAGTGGTTAGAACAGACTGCTAACACCTTCTGGAGTCCACTTCTGAAGTCCTTCAATTTACAATTCATTTAAAGCAGCACATGCATCTATAAAACATTAAGTAATGATTAGTCGAATATAATCCAGGTTTCATATTAAGGTATGGATACTTGCAACAGAGTCCCACTCCAGGGATGGCTGTGATGTCCCTGGAGCCCTCTCAGGTCTTGTCAAATGAGCTCTCTTTTGGGCAATCTCCCCTTCCCCCTGCTTGCCACACCTTGATGTATTTATCTTAGAAAAGGGAAGACTTCTCCAGGGCTCCCCAAGCCCAGTCTCACAGTCAGTAACACAGGTATCCATGTACATTGTCTTAAGGGCCAATTACATGGGCTCCATCCTGCTCAATACCCACACCCATGCCTCACAGAAGTCAAACATACTAATTAAATCATAACTGCCCCTACGGGCTACAGGATCCTAGCTCTGTTTGTCCTTACACCAGCCCCTCTCTGAGCTATGGACACTCTGGCCCCTGTGGTCTCTGGCTGTGGCCCTCCTGGCCTTCAATCCTTCTCCTTAGACAGTGGCCCCACTCCTACACCAGTTGAGTCCCTTGGGTTCTCCAGCTCCGCCAGTCTCTTGCTGTGGCCCTTCTTGGCCTTTGACCCTTTCTGATCCCTAGCCATGCTCCTAGGACAGTGACACCTATGCGTATCCAAGGTACCAGCCCTCTTCTCTCTTTCTGAGCCCCCTAGTACCTGCTCCCTCTCTGGTCGCTCCAGCCCCTCTCTGTCTGGGCCAGCTGGGACCTCCTTACCTCCCCTTAGTCCCTTCCATAAACCACCAGATGCCCCTCAGCCCTAAAGCTGCATACTCTCTGTCCTACTTGCCCTAAGGCTGAACTCCCAGCCCTAAGGCTGCCTGTCCAACTAAGACATACTTAGTGCAAGCCAGTCACTCTCTTAGCAGCTGATTTGGAGCTCCTTCCCATCAGCTACCTGGATAAGACTGCCCACCTACCTCAGGCCCTGGCTTATATATATCTCAAGCCCAGTCCTCACCCCCTCCCTGACCCCCAACAGACAGCTGTCTTCTTTGATTGCTGCCTGAGCTGTTTTTCTACAACCTTCTCTCCTCTTAAAGTCATAGACATGCTAAGCACCGTGTCACACTGGTATGAAATAACATCACAGATACTCCGTGTATCATTATACACTAATTCCCCTTCCTTGCCCCTCAACACAGTAGGTTATACAACTTCTCTTAGTAGTTTATTCCCTACGTCTTAGCACAAGGAGCCTGAATACAGAAAAAAGACAGCCATAAGAATACAGACAATTCATAAAAATGGAATGCATAAGCTGTATGTATTCCCCATATCATCACACAAGCAAGCATAAATATATTAAAAGAAAAGCTTCCTTCGTAAGGCGGTGTGTGTGTATATATAACAATATACTAAACATTTATGATCTCATGAGAAAAATCACTCATGGATATGTGTGAATAACTATTAAAGAAAAAACAATCAATAAAAAAATCATGGTCCAACAACAAATAATAATTATTAATACACACTTGATTCCATCTTCCATGAATCTGATCCTGTTCTTCCTATTTGCATCAATTATGCATGCTGCCTGCTGACACACACCTAAAATATGCACAATAAAAAAGGAAAAATCATTTTCTTTACATGATTTTATCATTTGATAGCAAAATATTTTTTTTATTTTCTTGTCAAAAGTCAGTAGGTAACTTGTAAACAAAACACATCACTTGTCTGTCTTTGTTAGAAAGGCAATCACCCATTATAGACACAAATTAACCTGACTCACACAAACTCAGTATGCTTTGTTTTTATTACTGTAAATTAAATTACATCCAAACAGTAATCATACTTTGCACTTAGATAGCATCTCTCATCCTGAAAGCGTATCTGTAGTATGTAATTAGAGTTTAATTATCTTCATAGGTGATCATACCAAGACTGTAAACTCTTTGGGTTAAGAACTAGCTTTGTTTTGGGTTTCTATAGAACTTTGCACAATGGGGTCTTGGTCCATGATGGGGGCTTCACCATAACGCAAATCCTAACTCTGTGTCAGTGGCACTTTAGGAAGATGGATTCTTATTTCCATCATAGAAATGGGAGAAGTCAGGCTGAGGGAAGTTAAAGGACAATTTTCTGAAGCTATAATGCAGGTGATTTTTCCTATAGGAATGTAGTTTGGAGCTCCAATGCATGGAGCAGACTCTAATTACTTTTTTAACAGACATGCCTGGGCATGCACGAGCGTGTGTATGCCAAAAGGATGTGCCCACTCCAATGGACTGGCCAGTGACAATGCAGCTGTATGGGGCTGCACTGTGGTTTCCAGAATCCCAGAGGGATATACAGACTAGCAACTAGTAGGGGCTCAAGAAACTATCAGCTGGGAAGCACTGGTAGAAGTGAGCTGCCATTAGTGCTCCTTTTCCAGTTGGACCACCCACATACTTGAAAAAAGGCAGCTGTTGAGGTGGGGAGGAGACTGAGAAGCAAGCATCAGCAGCTCTGATTTTGTAGCAATGAATTGTGTAAGTGTTCTATGCAATGGCACAGTTCCCACTTGCCCTGAGCTTAGTGGACTCCACCCTTACCCAGAAGGGTTTCCCAGGGAATGTAATCCTGCCTATAAAAAATAGGAAATCCACTTAGTTTCCAAAGATGCTGGTTGTTTGCAAAGCCAGGTCACTTGTTGCTACTTTGCTGCCAAGTATATACGACCCTATCATGACTCCTTTATCTTGAGAAATGGACACTTGGCAAGACTCTTTGCAATACACAAACTTGGCAGGTTGGCTGTTGCAAACAACTTTTTATCCATACTTATATGTGCCTTCAATGACTTCCAAAATGCAACCTAACATTTGAGAGGCAGAAGCTTCCTACAGTCAGGTGACAAGTCCCAACAAAGACAGCACTACACCTGGACCTAAGCCAGTCACTAGCAAAAAGGACTGATGGCACAGTGACGAGCAAAGCCAGCATTAGGACAGTTGCAATTGCCCTGAGTCCTAAGCTGGGCAGGCACTTCCATTCCATTGGCAGCTGTAAAAACTGACCACCAGCTGTTCATTTCAGAGCTGTTATTACTAGGATCATGTGGTAAAGTCAATCTGAAGGCCTAGTACTGAATTTTTTCATGAGGCTCCCAAATGGTAAACTGTCTTGGTCAAGAGAATTAGGAACAGAATTTACACATAAACCAGTTTAAGTGATCAGAAACTGGTTTAAACCTATAACAGAACAGAAGTTCTGTTTATATAGATATTATATATTATTATATTATATAATTTGAAACTATAAAACTAGTTTCAAAATGGCTGAAACTGGTTTAAGATAAACCTACTTGAATGTAGTATCAGACTTAACTGATTTAGGTCAAACTGGTTTATGAAACTTCTGTCCCAGACCAAGGTGACTGTTTGATTGGCATGTCTTCCATAGCTGGAAGAGTACAAAAAAGATACTTAGTGCCAACAGTACTAGCAGCATTCATATTAAATGAAGCCATCTGGACTGTTTTGCCAACGTCAGCGTACTGCCCTATCCTGACTTAGACCCATGATAACTGTGATCAGACCCTGACTCATTAAAAGATAACATTTGGGCTATGGATCCTAGTAGATTAGATCATCTGGCATTTTTCCTTGTACAGAAAGATGCTTCATGGACAGTGATAAACCTCTACCTTGGTGATTTTTTTTTCAATTGCAGAACTGCCTCTCTGAAGCTAGACAAACATGTTTTATCCTCAGATTTGAATTTGGGTTCTTCACAACAAAATTAATTGGCTATGACCTTTCCATGTCATCTTATTTGATCCCATTTGAAAAATATTTCCTATAAAAACTGAAAGGCAATTATGTGCTGCTGCTTGATTTGTGGTTGTGGCTCTCCTCTCCTAGTTGAAGATTATGCAGCAAGAAACTTGCTGGACCCTAGAATCTTATGTTGTTTATAATGTATTTGTTTACCTCCTACTTTTGCTGCTTGACATGTTCTCCTCTTGTTTCTCCAGAATTGTGATTAACAGAAATGATGACCTGTCAAAATACTGGTGAATGTTAATCAGCAGTGAAATATTTAGCTTGTATTTGTCCTGTCAACCAAAATAAACATACTACTTAAAAAAAATCTAAGGTCAGTCTACCTTCCTTGTGGTTTACTTCCTAAAAAGTTAGCAGTAGTATAAACAGGCTTAATTTTTCAATCTAAAAAAATGTACTTCCTCTAATGTATGTCCAAATGACTAGAAAGTAAAACCAAAAAGGGTTTTAATAGTCTTTAGATATAGAAGAATGACCACAGGAAGTGGTTCAAACCATCTTCAGGAAATGCCAAGCCAGGATTTCTAATTAATAAAATCTAATTGTATAGGATTATTATGTTTCCATGAATAATGAATACAATGGCAAATTCTTTGCAGTAAAACAGTAAGTTTTGTGTTAGAAGTTTTGACAGCTTAAGTTTCCTACTTATCCTCCTTCTGCACATATTGGGCATGTCCAGACAAGTCTGCACATGCCTCTTGCCACATCTCAAAGAAGATTGAGACAGTCTGGTGGCCAGCCTGCCCCTTGCCCCAATACTGCAGCATACTGCCTGCCCTCGCAGGGCAAACAGAGATGCAGGCTGCAGTGACCTGAACCCGGGCTCTGTTCCAGGTAAGTGGGGCGGGGCAGGGCAGGAGGGAGGCTCTGAAGGTGCAGGGGACTGTCGGCGGGGGGAGCAGCTTGGGAGGGGTGGGTACCCTGGCTGCTCCTCTGCAGAGCCCACATGTCCCACCACAGGGCTCCAGTCCTCCTGCACAGTACACGTGTCCCCCCACACAGCCCCAGACCCCTCACACAGCCCACAGCTCATCCACAGCAGCAGTGGCCATTGGGGGGCTTACAGCCTCCTGGCACAGCCCCCCCGCCATGCAGCAGGGGGGCAGCGGGGGGGGAGGGCAGTGCAGCTCAGCCCTGGCTGCCTGGAACCTGGTGCTGCCTCTGCCACATTGCACTGCCCCCTGCTGTGTGGGTGGGCTGTGCCAGGAGGCCCCAAGTGCCCTAATGACTGCTGCTGCTGTGGGTGAGCTGTGGGCTGTATGTGGGGGCTGGGGCTGTGTGGAGAGGCATGTGGGTCCTGCAGGGGGCTGGGACCCTGTAGCGGGGCTGGGCCCTGGTGGGGACTGTACCTGGTGGGGGGCAGGGAACCCACCACT
The DNA here is from genome assembly GCF_000455745.1 of Alligator sinensis. Lineage (NCBI taxonomy): Eukaryota > Metazoa > Chordata > Crocodylia > Alligatoridae > Alligator > Alligator sinensis. The sequence goes on from NW_005841985.1 coordinate 1,966,897, forward strand.
CCTGATCAGCCCCCCACACAGTCTCCCCACACCCACAGTCCTCCCACCATCCCCCCACATCCCATGCCTTCACACATCCCTCCACACCCACCCACACACCCACCCTCATTCTCCCACACCCCTTCCCACCCCCTCCTGCAAACTCCACATCCCCCCATCATGAACCCATCATGCCCAGCTGCCAAACAGGATGAGACCTGCTGGCAGGAGCTGTGGCTGGAGGGGTGTCCCTACATCCTAGTTAATGAAGGGGTCCGGGGGACCTCTAACTGTTCTCTGATAAACCAAAAGCAAACAGCAAAACATAAAGATATTTAGAATTTATTTTATTATGATGATAGAGACACAGGTGGGCTTCCAAACTGCTTTAACATTGTAAATATATCAGTAAAACATTGCTGAACTGATCTCTCTCTCTCTCTCTCTATATATATATAGTGGTATTTTCTTTTAATTGTGGAGGAACATGAATTTGGTGGGTATTTCAAAGAACGAATTTATGATTTTTTATCAGCGATTTTGCAGTTTTTAAATAGGGAACACCAGTATTCCTGCTAGTGAAGCAAGTGGCAGGACCCAAGCAGAGGAGCCTGCTCAGGGCTGGCACCTGGGAACCAGTTGGAGGTGGCTGACCTCCTAGCCACATGGGGCCAGGAAGACATGCTTTGACAATTCAAAGCAGGCCACCAGACTGAGAACCTCTTGCAAGCAATAACTGCCCAGATGGCAGGATGGTGGCACACATGGCAGTAGTATTGCACAAAGGCTAACTGTGCAGCCACAGCTCACAGCAGCTGGCACCGAGGTGCAGATGCCTCTGCTGCAGCTATGTAGTCCGATCTGGGTCTGGAAGATGCACAGCCTTGGGGCCACATGCTGTCACAGGTGGTAGCAGGTCATAGCCAGGCAGCAGCCCCCACTGCCAGACTGCTAAAATGGGTGGAGGGTGCAGGGAACTCTCTGTTAGGGCTGCTTCAGCAGTCCACCTGGCACAAGGGGCTAGTGTCTTCAGATACCAGTTAGTCAGGCCCCAGAAGCTCCTGTGTATTTGTATCTTCCTTCTAGAGATTGTGGGCCTCAAGGCCCATCTGGTTAACTAACAGTGCCCACTGTGTGGGGCCAAAGTTTGAAAGATACAAATGATTAAAAAAAAATTTTTTTTTAAATTTTTTGGTGGGACCACTAAAGAAGAAAAGGGTAGGGGTGATGGGGGGGGAAGGAGGAGGGGTTAAATGTTCAAAATGTGAAAAGAAGTTCTCCAGAGGGGGACACTGAGCAGAGCCCCCCCCGGGCTGCACCCACCAGTCCTCAAAGCCATCCAAGTAGCCAGTGGATGCTGCCTACTGGTGCTCTGCCCAGCAACGTACATGGACAAGGGAGAGGAAAGCAGCCCTGCAGTCTCCAGGCCCCTTCCTGGCCAGAGCCTCCTTCCTGGTCAAGTACAGGGCCCTCTTGGCCAGGGCCAGGAGGAGGTTGACCAGGAGGTCCTGGGACCTGGTGGGGCCACAGATAGGGTGACCAAAAACAAAAAGGTGATATTCAATCAGAACTTCAGGAGGAGGTTCTGGAGGTGGAGGTGGAGGGGCTGCAACCTGGTGCACTTGAGGGTCATGTGCACCAGGGTCTCCCTCTGCCCACAAAAGGGGCAGGAGACCGAGGTGTCTGTGAAGTTTGCCACATACATGCCCATGACAATGGATCCATGGAGAAGCTGCCAGCTGAGGTCCCCAGTGGCTCGTGGGATGAGGATACAGTACAGAATCAGCCACTGGGGAGCCCCAGCCATACCCTCACTGAGCAGGTCCTGCCACTTGGTGTCTGGGTGGGACGTGAGGGTACCACGATGAATTGTGTGGTACACAAGCGTGTAGAGGTGGTGGTGATGAATGGTGGAAAAGCAGACCAGTCTGGTGTCCTCCAGCCAGTTCAGGTGATGGAGTGGGGAGCACCGTGAGGCTGCACAAGGCGCCGGCCCCATGATGAACTCTGGTGGGCTGGAGGACATGGGGAGGGGGGGCCCGGGGACTGCCACCACGCAGGACTTGGTTGACAAGGGCAAGGGCGTCAGGAGGTAGGGCAGATTTCACCTCCTGGACCAGACAGCAGCTTGCACATATCATGAGTAGACCCATGAGCCAGGACAGCACGCCAGGGTCCACCCACTCCTGCCTATCATAGTCCAGGAGGTCTCCGATACAGGTGACACCAGTCAGGATCAACCTCTGTTGCAACCAGGGTGCCTCTGCTGTCGGCACCTCCAGCTGGAGGTTCGAGAGGAGGGGCTCGATGAGCAGGTCAGAGTCCTGGGTGAGTGTTGCTGGGAACCTGGAGGCACAGACCAGCCTCCAGGCCTGAAGGAGGTCCTAGTAGAACTCCAGCAGCCCGTGCAGGTCCTGCAGGGAGAAGCCCTGCAGGCTGAGGAGCTGCCAATCATATCAGAGGAGGAAGGCATACCCCAGGTGGCGCCTTGCTACGTGGCTACTGACACAATATAGCAGTCCCTGCAGGGCCTGAAGGCAGAACATCAGGACCTGGCTGCGAAGGCAAACCAGGCCCTAGTTGCCATCCCACAAGGGGAGGCTCAGGACCTCCGCAGCAACCCAGTGCTGTCTTGGTCAGAAAAACTCCAGTGCCCATCTCTGGAGCCCTGCCAGAACCTCAGGGGGCACAGGCAGGGAGTGTAAGTGGTACCAGAGCATGGACAGGACCAGCTGGTTCAACACCAGCACTCTCCCAGGCAGGGAGAGACACCTCAGGAGCCCTGTCCATGCCCAGAGCTGCTCCACCATCCTTGCCTCCAGCTGGTGCCAGTTCTCCCAATGACATTAATGGGTTCAGAAGGATTAGTGGAGGAGTCTGTGGGGGACAGGTAGACCCCCAAGTAGAGCAGCAAGCCTGCACTCCAGCAGATCCCACAGAGCACAGCCCACCTTCCAGCTGTCAGCCAGGGGCAGGCTGAGGTTGTGGAGGAAATGGGAGGGGCAGGAATGGGGCTAAAGCTCACTGAGTTATAGCCCCACAGGAAAAAAAAACTGGGAGGGCTATGTTTGGGGAATGTGGGGGAGGGGGAACACACATACAAGTGCTGGGGAGACTCGAGCTGGCTTACTCAGCCACACAACAAACACTAGGGCAAGGGGAGTGAGTCACAGGATTTTCTATACAAGGGCAAAAACACACAGGAAAGGCTGCTGAGGTAGATGTAAATGATGGCTGGAGTGGTGGAGGGGCTTTGTTTGTTGAAGATCAGTCCAGGAGCTCCTCAGGCCTCCAGCCAGGCACTCAGCAGCAGAGCAATAGGCAGGAAAAACAAAGCAGGAGCAGATGCAGAGGCAGCTGTGGGGGAGTACAGGAGCAATCAGTCAATTAGGGAGTAATCCAGTGTAGGTGTGGTGTTGAGTGGTGCAAGGTGGTGCAGCAGGGAATGTCCCTCTCTCCTGAGAGAGGGAAGCAGCAGAACAGATGGTAGCAGTAGCAGCAACAAAAGCAGTGGTGGTAGTAGCCGTTCAGTTCAGCCACTCAGGGTATGCTTCAGGTGAAAGTGGAGGTGAAGCCGGGGGGTGGCCTGCCAAGACAGCTGTGGCAGAAAAGGCACCTTTAGGCTCCGGCACTGTTGTTGGGAGAGGGCCCCACAGGCAGTGCAGGTTCTCTTCCCAGGCTGTCCCCTGACTGCAGTTTGGCAGTGGGCTGGGCAGCAGGCTGGAACTGGGGTGCAGAAGCTGGGAGCTGTGCTGGGGTGCGGTGCTGGGATGCGGTGCTGGAGTGTGGTGCAGTGTGGTGCACCCCTCCGCAGGGGGAGGCAGCAGTGTGCAGCACAGGACCCCCATGGGAGGGGGCAGCAACAGCAGCAGCAGCCCAAGGCAGGAAGGGGTGCAGCCAACTTACCCCCCAAAACTCCAAGAACAAGCCAGCAGCTAGCAGTAGCCAGAGGCAGGAAGGGGCCTGTCCATCCTCTCCCCAGAAGCTCCTGAGACCAAGCTTGCAGCAGCAACAGCAACAGCCTGGGACAGGAAGGGGCATGGCCAACTTCCTCCCAGAGGCTACTCCCTCAGAAGCTCCTGAGAGTGAGTAGCCCTGGGCTACTTGCCAGGGCAGCTTTTTATAGTGCTGGGGCCAGCACAGCCCCAGGCTCTAGCTCCCCCTGGCTGCAGATCCAGGAGGAGCTGGACAGGGTTATTTTGCCCCAAGAGGCACAACTTGCCCCACACCAAAGTGCATGTCTGAGCACGTGTGTTGAGGCAAAAATCCTGGGTACAAATTTGCACCGCTCCTATTTGAGCTGCTGCAAGTGCATGTGCCTACATTTGTGGATGTGTCCATTGAGGACAAAAGTCTAGGGAACTGGTAGAAAGATTTAGGCTAGCAACCAACCACACCGTATGGCTTCATTAAATCTAAAGTATGATCTATAAACTCATTGCATTTATAGCTGTGTAACAGATAGCAGATTTTGTCCTTGGATAACTTTGGTGAAATCTCAACCTCACTAAAATCAGCATTAAACCTCCCACTGACATTAATGGGTTCAGAAGGATTAGTGTTTAATTTGTACACTCTCTTAAGAAACATTAATTTCATTGACTGTCTCACTGTGGGCCCTGTCACAAATCCAGTCCTCTTACCAGTCTTATTAGGTCACTGGAAAACAAGAGGGAGGGTCCTAGGCAAACACCATTGGGATAAAAGACTGGACCAATGGACATTATACTTTGCAAAGGGCAAGAAAAAATAAGGAATATACAGTGAGGTTGTTGAAGGTCCCTGTATGTTTTGTGGAGTGATGGACCCAAAAAGTAGTTGGGGGTCTTCCTTGTAATCGTTTGTGAGGTGGGAGAGGGCAGTTTTTATATTCATAGATTCATATTCATAGATGTTAGGGTTGGAAGGGACCTCAATAGATCATCGAGTCCGGCCCCCTGCATAGGCAGGAAAGAGTGCTGGGTCTAGATGACCCCACCTAGATGCATATCCAACCTCCTCTTGAAGACCCCCAGGGTAGGGGAGAGCACCACCTCCCTTGGGAGCCCGTTCCAGACC